>NC_047104.1:129589234-129889234 GCF_902500255.1 Thalassophryne amazonica
ATCCCACCTCACAGGTGTGCCATATCAAGATGCTGATTAGACACCATGATTAGTGCACAGGTGTGCCTTAGACTGTCCACAATAAAAGGCCACTCTGAAAGGTGCAGTTTTATCACACAGCACAATGCCACAGATGTCGCAAGATTTGAGGGAGCGTGCAATTGCATGGTGACAGCAGGAAGGTCAACCAGAGCTGTTGCTCGTGTATTGAATGTTCATTTCTCTACCATAAGCCGTCTCCAAAGGCGTTTCAGAGAATTCGGCAGTACATCCAACCAGCCTCACACCCGCAGCCCACGTGTAACCACACCAGCCCAGGACCTCCACATCCAGCATGTTCACCTCCAAGATCGTCTGAGACCAGCCACTCGGACAGCTGCTGAAACAATCAGTTTGCATAACCAAAGAATTTCTGCACAAACTGTCAGAAACCGTCTCAGGGAAGCTCATCTGCATGCTCGTCATCCTCATCGGGGTCTCGACCTGACTCCAGTTCGTCGTCGTAACCGACTTGAGTGGGCAAATGCTCACAATCGCTGCCGTCTGGCACGTTGGAGAGGTGTTCTGATGTCAGTGTTGTGGATCGAGTGACCCATGGTGGCGGTGGGGTTATGGTATGGGCAGGCGTCTGTTATGGACGAAGAACAGGTGCATTTTATTGATGGCATTTTGAATGCACAGAGATGCCGTGACGAGATCCTGAGGCCCATTGTTGTGCCAATCCAAGAACATCACATGTTGCAGCAGGATAATGCACGGCCCCATGTCGCAAGGATCCGTACACAATTCTTGGAAGCTGAAAATGTCCCAGTTCTTGCATGGCCGGCATACTCACCAGACATGTCACCCATTGAGCATGTTTGGGATGCTCTGGACCGGCGTATACGACAGGGTGTACCAGTTCCTGCCAATATCCAGCAACTTTGCACAGCCATTGAAGAGGAGTGGACCAACATTCCACAGGCCACAATTGACAACCTGATCAACTCTATGCGAAGGAGATGTGTTGCACTGCATGAGGCAAATGGTGGTCACACCAGATACTGACTGGTATCCCCCCAATAAAACAAAACTGCACCTTTCAGAGTGGCCTTTTATTGTGGACAGTCTAAGGCACACCTGTGCACTAATCATGGTGTCTAATCAGCATCTTGATATGGCACACCTGTGAGGTGGGATGGATTATCTCAGCAAAGGAGAAGTGCTCACTATCACAGATTTAGACTGGTTTGTGAACAATATTTGAATGAAATGGTGATATTGTGTATGTGGAAAAAGTTTTAGATCTTTGAGTTCATCTCATACAAAATGGGAGCAAAACCAAGAGTGTTGCGTTTAAGGTCAGCTCACGGACGGTCAACCCACGAGCAAACACTGTCTTGCTCATGGGCTTCAATGGAAACCTGCTCCTCAAGAGACCAGTCAAAACAAAACAAACAAACGCAATTTTTTCCTGTTCCAGGCATGCCCCACTGAGTACCATCAAAGCTTACAGATTGGTGTCAGCATGAGATCTGTGTATGTGATAAGCCATTTTTCCTATTTTCTGTCATACTTGTTTAACCATACAATCAACTAAATCGAGAATGGAAACTATCTTTTACTTGACACACTAAAGTCTGTCAGAAAATATTTTTGATTTTGAATAAGCTCCAAAATCATAAAGCTGACTTTTAAAAAGTAGTAACTACTGAAAAAATATAATGCATGATCATGTGTACTGAAGTATGTAAGGAAAGAAGTGGCAGTAATAAACCAGAGACCTGCAGTCAAAACTCACAAACTGATACCCCTCTGGTCTACTATACTGCTTGCCGACATATCATACACTGGTGATAGTATGTAAAACTTTTTCGACAAAATACATGAATTTAAACCAAACTGGCAACTTCACTACATATAACTGTACATATCATATAATCCCAATATATGATGTACTTTAATACATACACTGTATTTTCTGGAGTAAAAGTCTTTTTTTTTTTTTTTTTTTTTTTTGGTTTTACTAGTTTGGGACACTGCTACTTATACACTGGTGTGACTTATACAGCAAAAATTCACAAGTCTATTAATAATAGTAATTATAATGACTGTTTATATAGAATTTTTCCCAGGAAGCAAAGCACTAAACAAAATAAACTCAAAGTAAAAATACACTACAATAATGCACAAAAATCCCAAATAAAAGAGCTGATAACAGAAAAAAGGTGTTACTTATTGTCTGGTGCAACTTTTTTTTTTTTTTTCCTTTTTCTTCAAGAGGCACTTTTTGACAGGTGTGACCTAAACTCCAGAAAATATGGTGTGTGTGTGTGTGTGTGTGTGTGTGTGTATATATATTGTTTATCTTTCTTTTTCCAAAAGAAAAAAGAAAGACTTGTTGGACCATAATAGTTTTCCTTCATACATATCTTGATATGTGGTGCCATGAGGTTTCATTGGAATCCAAAGTGGTTTAGGACTAGTCGTGCTTACTAAGACATTATTTTATATGATGCATTAATTTAACAAATTTGCAATTATCGCTTGTTGAAGAATTATTTTCCTTCATACACACATTCAAGTAGTGTGCTACCTTTGTCTGACATTTCTCTGAAATCCAGCAACTGGTTGAGGAGGAGTTGTGCTTCCAACATTATCATGCAAAACATCAATTAAATAAATAGACTGCATTTATATAGCGCTTTTCCAACTACATCAAATGCTCAAAGCGCTTTACAAATAATGTCTCACATTCACCCCGATGTAAGCGCGCTGCCATACAAGGCGCTCACTATACACCGGGAGCAACTAGGGGATTAAGGTCCTTGCCCTAGGGCCCTTAGTGATTTTCCAGTCAGGTTGGGATTTGAACAGAGGATCTTCTGGTCTCAAGCCCAATGCTTTAACCACTAGACCATCACTTAATTAAAAAAAAACAAAACTATCTCCATTTGACGGTGTCAGATTGAAATTACCTTTATATGGTCTGTTACCATTCTGTAAAGTTTGACAGCTGTGATTCCTATAACTGTTAATAACAGCAGTATTCTCAGTGCTCACCTTTTTCCTCCTCCACTCATTCATATCATGGTGTACTCCACAGACCTTAGCTCCACTAAAACGTGGGATCGGTTTTCCTTTTCCAGTGTCTTTTTTTCCAGCTACCTTGAAAAAGCTTCCATCCAGTTCTTGCTGAGCACCTTACTCAAGTGTGCTCTGACGTGCCCACATTCCTAGACAGTATCCCCAACACCAACACTGTTTACTGCCTCAGCCAGGAATGCCGATTTCCAGCCCCGATTTTCATCAGACCTACTTTAGCCAGAAAGTGCAACAGGAATTCTGAGTAACACTAACCATTATAAAACACAGAATACGTTTTACACAACAAAGTAACTATTCCTCCTCCTTCAGTCATTGGTAATGTTAAGACTCAAAGTTTGCACCAGCAGCTCCTCAAAAAAAAAAAAAAAAAAAAAAAAAAAACACCAAATCATTTTGCTGGAAGCCGTATCTTGACCTAGATTCACACAGCTTTTCAAATTCACATTCTCTGTTGAGGTTCACTGCATAATCCTAGCATGTCTTTAGATGTTTCTTCCAAATGTAACTAAAGACGCTTTCATGGTGCAACCAAAACCACGCAAAATACATGCATACTGCACACCAGCCATGTGAAAATACAGTTTATGGTCTATACCTTTTTAAAATATAAAATTCAAGTACAGGACATAGACAAACACATTCACACCTATGGACAATCTGAAGTTTCCAGTCCACTTAACCTGAATGTCTTCTGAAATGGGAGTAAGCACCCAGAGGGAACCCACACAAACATGGGGAGAACATGCAAACTCCACACAGAAGCAAACCCAGGATTTAAAGACTTAAACAGGGTTGGTTTGTTTTTTGTATCCAAAATGTGTTTTCACAGTTTTACGTTTGACAGGGATTTGTGCATTTTCAGTCATTTTACAACTTTTAATTATGTTTTCAATTGCTCGTTTTCAAATCCTGGGGGTGGGGAAAAGAAAGACAGAGAAAGAGAAAGAAAAAGATTCTCAGATGCACTCTGGATGCTTATGTGTAGGATTCTGAGTGTATTTGTAAGTATTAGGAATACATTTTAAAAGTGTTAACTGCTATGGTAAGAACATGGGTGCTGGCCTTAGGTAACCCTGTATTTCTACTTTTACTACGGTAATTTTTTGAGCCAGTAATGTACTTTTTACTAAATTTGCAACATGGTTTCACTGCAATCACTTTGCTCAAGACATGGCAGAGACAGCACACGGTGCAAACTGCTGGGCTGTACTGCATGATCCAAAAAAAAAAAAAAAAATAAAAAAAATATATAAAAAAAAACAACCTACAACAAATTCTGGCTACACCTGAACACAGCTTCAACAACAAAAGATCACTCATGCCTCCACAGAAAAATCTATGCTAAGAATTTGAAGGGTCCAGTGAAAGCAAACTGATTTTCTGGATCATACAGGGCTAAGAAAGAATCCAAAATAGATTATCAGCCAAGTATCATGACTGTCTTTTATGGTTATTCACCTGATCAGCCTTTGATTGGTTAAAGAGAGGCTGCATAGCACTTTAAGGCCATAAGTGAATATGATTCCATTGCTATTTTTTAGTTTTGGGTTAAACTTATTAACTGTTCTTACAAAATACAGAATCAATAATCGTTTAACCAAATTATAAATAAAAAGTTGTGCATTCCATGCAGGAAAGCTAAATGTGTTATGTTCAATTGCACATCATGTTTGAACATAAAAATTCCTTGACTGAATGGGGAGTCCATCAAATGACAAGGGGACTCAATTTTTTACCCCATGGAGTCCCGGGGGCTCCAAATTTCCAAAACCTGAATTGAACCCTGATCACACCATGTCGTTCCACTGGAGTTTTAACTGAATTTTGTGACACATATGGCATAACGGACATAATGTGGCCATGCATCACTGATCAGACTACGCTCCATAAATATAAACAGGAATATGAATGGATTATCACAAACACACACCTTTTAATTCTAAACTCCATTGAAATTCATTGTAAATGTTGCACTTTATGCAAAACTACAATTTCTTATTGAACAAAATAGTGACAAATCACCTTCACAGTGAAACTATTAAAAGTGAAATGCATCATGTATCTTAAAAAAAAAAAATCCAAAATTGTTTCACAAAGTTGTCTATGTTCTGCAAGCAGTGCTCAAGCATGATCATTATCAGTGTTGCGAGATACAGCTGATGGTTTCCAACACAAAATCCACCAAAATTATATAACTACAAAAATCTTTATATATATATATATATATATATATATATATATATATATATATATATATATATATATATATATATATATATATATATATATATATATATATTTATTTTAAGTCATAAATAAATATTATACTCAGTGCACTATAAAAAGCAATGCAGCCAAAACATACATACAAATTCTACAGCAACCAACAGTTTGTTGGCAACAAACGCAATACATACCTGGGGAGGCGGGGGCGACCACTATGTAACAGCATGTGTATGCTGTTCAGTATGCATCTACTTTCACCTTCAATTTATATACATCTTATCCCTCTTTGTTTCACAGATATTTTATTCTCCTTAAGTGTGACAAAATGTGAGCAACACTTTTGTATACCAACAGAAGAGAACATCAGGTCTTTGTAATGTAATAAGATAAGGCAAGAATATGGGGGACACACACGTCTCAAAATGCAAAAGTAACTAAAGAATAAGAAAAATAATCAGCAAATTTTAAATCATTCTTTCCTTCCTACCATTTCGCCACAAAATTCTTTCAAAATGCAACCATTTTGTAGATACACAAGCTGCAAACTCTACCCTCTTTGGTCAGTTGGAGAAGGAAGACACTACAAAGCTGTTCCAAAAGTAAGAAGTAACAACAGCAAAACCTTGCAAAAACAATGTTCACACAGTTTTAGCCTCATATCTGAACTCAACTTCTCAAATAATGCAGAAGAATCTCAGGGAGCTCAGAAAATACTCAGTGAGTCAGGCAAATCAGGGCAGCCTAAAAATAACCTTAAAAACTGCAATAGAATAAACGGCAGAATCCACCGTCAGTGTTTTAATGACCCCGCTGACTACGAAGCTTACTCCAGTCACAGATAAACTCATGACTTGCTCAGTCCCAAAACAAGGCAGCCTCTCAGAGAAGTAGGTCAGAGAGGATTCCATTCATTTATACACTGCTTTCCAAATAGTTGCGTCTCTTCCACTCAGAGCATGTTAACATTTAATGAGCCTGCAGGTCCCATTTCACAACACGTGATCATAACATTTCAGTGCTTTTCACAACATGGTAATCCAAAAAAAAAAAAAAAAAATCCACAAACCATGCAATTAATTCACCAACTGTAAACAAATAAATAAATGAAGCACTTCAAGTCATGAAATGACTTGAAATGAAGCCTTCAGTGATTAAGGAAATGAGATTTTTTAATATATAATATAATTTTTAATACAGGATTTTAACATTTTTACACCCATCATTCTATTTATTTGAAATTAATAACGTGGCCTTCAAAAACGGGACTGCAGATCAACTTTTTTACGTAGGAGTACTGCAGCTCCATGCTAAAAATTTGAGTGAATGCTTTACTAAAATCGTATTACACACACACACACACATAACCCCTGGCAAAAATTATGGAATCACCAGCCTCGGAGGATGTTCATTCAGTTGTTTAATTTTGTAGAAAAAAGCAGATCACAGACATGACACAAAACTAAATTCATTTCAAATGGCAACTTTCTGGCTTTAAGAAACACTATAAGAAATCAAGAAAAATAATTGTGGCAGTCAGTAACGGTTACTTTTTTAGACGAAGCAGAGGAAAAAAAAAATATGGACTCAATTCTGAGGAATGAATTATGGAATCACCCTGTAAATTTTCATCCCCAAAACTAACAAATCAGATCTGCTCAGTCTGCATCTAAAAAGGAGTGATCACACCTTGGAGACCTGTTGCACCAAGTGGACTGACATGAATCATGGCTCCAACACGAGAGATTTCAATTGAAACAAAGGAGAGGATTATCAAACTCTTAAAAGAGGGTAAATCATCACGCAATGTTGCAAAAGATGTTAGTTGTTCACAGTCAGCTGTGTCTAAACTCTGGACCAAATACAAACAACATGGGAAGGTTGTTAAAGGCAAACATACTGGTAGACCAAGGAAGACATCAAAGCGTCAAGACAGAAAACTTAAAGCAATATGTCTCAAAAATCAAAAATGCACAACAAATGAGGAACGAATGGGAGGAAACTGGAGTCAACGTCTGTGACCGAACTGTAAGAAACCGCCTAAAGGAAATGGGATTTACATACAGAAAAGCTAAACAAAAGCCATCATTAACACAAACAGAAAAAACAAGGTTGCAGTGGGCTAAGGAAAAGCAATCGTGGACTGTGGATGAAAGTCATATTCAGTGATGAATCTCGAATCTGCATTGGGCAAGGTGATGATGCTGGAACTTTTGTTTGGTGCCGTTCCAATGAGATTTATAAAGATGACTGCCTGAAGAGAACGTGTAAATTTCAACAGACATTGATGATATGGGGCTGCATGTCAGGTAAAGGCACTGGGGAGATGGCTGTCATTACATCATCAATAAATGCACAAGTTTACGTCGATATTTTGGACACTTTTCTTATCCCATCAATTGAAAGGATGTTTGGGGATGATGGAATCATTTTTCAAGATGATAATGCATCTTGCCATAGAACAAAAACTGTGAAAACATTCCTTGCAAAAAGACACATAGGGTCAATGTTATGGCCTGCAAATAGTCCGGATCTTAATCCAATTGAAAATCTTTGGTGGAAGTTGAAGAAAATGGTCCATGACAAGGCTCCAACCTGCAAAGCTGATCTGGCAACAGCAATCACAGAAAGTTGTAGCCAGATTGAAGAGTACTGTTACTCATTAAGTCCATGCCTCAGAGACTGCAAGCTGTTATAAAAGCCAGAGGTGGTGCAACAAAATACTAGTGATGTGTTGGAGCGTTCTTTTGTTTTTCATGATTCCATAATTTTTTCCTCAGAACTGAGTGATTCCATATTTTTTCCCTCTGCTTGGTCTAAAAAAGTAACCGTTACTGACTGTCACAATTGTTTTTCCTGATTTCTTATAATGTTTCTTAAAGCCAGAAAGTTGCCATTTGAAATGACTTTAGTTTTGTGTCATGTCTGTGATCTGCTTTTTTTCTACAAAATTAAACAACTGAATGAACATCCTCCGAGGCCGGTGATTTCATAATTTTTGCCAGGGGTTGTATATATATGCAGGGTTCTTTTCTCAGCGTAATGACATGGAAAAATCACCTTAAGAAGCCGGGGGTTTGGGGACTGCTTAAGCTTCGACCCCGCTGAAGCTTTTGCTTTATGGGCTTATGAAGGGCCTTCTTTGGTGGGTTTTGTTTTGTTTTTTTTACTTTAAAAACATTTGTAAGGATTTTCTATAGTAAACTGCTGTGTATAAATTAGCAGTTCTGATGCTCCTGTGCAGACACACAATTCTACACTCTTCTTATCAGGTTGTCCTAAAAGTTCCCTGAAAAGCCTTCAGTTAATTCAAAATGCTGCAGCTATAGTACTGACAGGGATTAGAAGGAGAGAGCATATCTCACCCATATTGGCCTCTCTTCATTGGCTTCCTGTTAATTCTAGAATAGAATTTAAAATTCTTCTTCTTACTTATAAGGTTTTGAATAATCAGGTCCCATCTTATCTTAGGGACCTTATAGTACCATATCACCCCCAATAGAGCGCTTCACTCTCAGACTGCAGGCTTACTTGTAGTTCCTAGGGTTTGTAAGAGTAGAATGGGAGGCAGAGCCTTCAGCTTTCAGGCTCCTCTCCTCTGGAACCAGCTCCCAATTCGGATCAGGGAGACAGACACCCTCTCTACTTTTAAGATTAGGCTTAAAACTTTCCTTTTTGCTAAAGCTTAGTTAGGGCTGGATCAGGTGACCCTGAACCATCCCTTAGTTATGCTGCTACAGACTTAGACTGCTAGGGGGTTCCCATGATGCACTGAGTGTTTCTTTCTCTTTTTGCTCTGTATTTAATCATTAGTGATTGATCTCTGCTCCCCTCCACAGCATGTCTTTTTCCTGGTTCTCTCCCTCAGCCCCAACCAGTCCCACCAGAAGACTGCCCCTCCCTGAGCCTGGTTCTGCTGGAGGTTTCTTCCTGATAAAAGGGAGTTTTTCCTTCCCACTGTCGCCAAGTGCTTGCTCACAAGGGGGTCGTTTTGACCATTGGGGTTTTTTCATAATTATTGTATGGCTTTGCCTTGCAATATAAAGCGCCTTGGGGCAACTGTTTGTTGTGATTTGGCGCTATATAAATAATAGATTTTTTTTTTTCCATGTTTTGGCCTGATGCCTTGTTTAAGGCTGTAACACTCTCCACATCCAGAAAATTATTACTCTGCATTTTACAAAGCATTAAAAATAAACCTCTGAACATGACAAAGTATAATTATATTATCATTTTAGCGACCCAAAAAGGTCTTGAGAGATAATTCACGGCAAAATCAGGTATTTCTACAAAATAAATAAAAATTCAAGCCAATATATTCACTCAAATCAGTTAATCTTTAGAGATATGGGAAACATGGAAACTTGGCAGCTATCTTGGACTTTCTCATTGCTCATTACGTAAAAACTACTGCAGGGATTCTCACCAAATTTGCACCACAGATGCATATTAGGCCATGGAAGAGTCCATCAAATTTTGGAGGCGATCCAGATCAAGGTTCTCATTATATAGTCTTTGAAGGTTTACGCCAAAACTACTTCACGGATTCTCACCACATTTGCACCACAAATGCATATTAGCCTATGGAAGACTCCATTAAATTTTGGAGGTGATCCAGATCCAGGATCAAGTTTCACTTTATAAACGCTTCGAAGGATTACGTCAAAACTACTTCACAAATCCTCACAAAATTTGCACTATACATACATATTAGGCCATGGAAGACCATTAAATTTTGGAGGTGATCCGGATCTGAATTGGCGGACATCAGAAATCTCTATTTGCTCTTGTCTGTTGCTGTGTGGGCGAGCGGCGCCACATTACATTTATCCCCCATTCTCTGATCAGGACGTGAAATCTGACACGTAATATGCACTGTGGTGTCCCACAGTGACGAAGCCTCACAGGACATGTTGGGGCATGTCCAGCTCATGCACAATTTCTTGGATACTCAGACGACTGAAAAACAACCAGAAGCCGTTTGAAAGCCACCTGAAAGTCATCCTGTGAGACCAACACGGAGGTGGTTTTGTCCCGCGCCATGAGCAGCACGGTGGCGCAATCCTCCGCTTCTTTCCATGAAAAAACTCCTGTAACAGTAAAATGTGCTGAGAAAGTGCTGATGTCCACGCCTTCTGCCTTTTTTTGTGAAAGTCAGATGACGTCCCGGATCAACAAAGCCTTCACGCTGGAAATGATCTGGTTGTTTCAGCGGGGTGTCAGCCTGTCGATCGGCGCTCAGAGCGTGCCGCGCTCTCAGACGCTGTGGGCGGTCTTTAAACCGGCTGGAGCACTCCTTAATCTGTGTAATCCCCATAAAATCGTCGCTGAAAGCCATCTAAATTTTCCGAATGGTGTCCAGCTGGAGGTCTCTCACAGTTTCTGGAAAAATTTGATGCAGCAAAGCTCCAAATCGTTCAGACATTTATTCGCAATAAAAATCCGATGAGAGGGGTGGACCACTGCTCACTTAAAGCCTGCTCACAGGCAAATGACGCAACCGATAGGCGTGAAAAAACTCACGCATGCGCACGAAGGTTCAAGCTTGGCTGATGCAATCACATGTGATTCAAATCCATATGGTTTTTGCAAAAAATAAAAAGGTCCGATACTTTAACAGACCTCGTATATTCTCAAATAAACTGTTTAACATTTCAAGCGATATTACCCCACTAAAAAAAAAAAAAAAAAAAAAAAACTGACAGGAATATACCATAATTTGAACCTCACCCCTCTTACTTGTAGGTGATGGTTCACAATTGCACAGCCTTTTGATTTGACATTTGCTTTTCTATGGAAGCCATTACAGCAGCTTCTTGACATTTTTGCACATGCACCAGTACACCTGCAAACCATCATTGCTTACTGAACTACCATGTAACTGTTGCTTGTATATAACCTCGCATATTTTCACATCACACACTGTTGTTTACCTTTTGGCTGCTCGCAGTTTCTCAGTGTGACCACAGCTTATCCAGTACATGTCTGCATTGCTACTGTATTTGATACAAGTTTTATGAAGAATGCCCTCCCTGATGCAAACCCAGTTGTACATGGAGCCCCCGGACTTCCTAAGCAATCTTCAATCCAAGTACTAATTACGACCTATTCTGCCTCACTTCTGAGATCTAACAGGGTCAAGTGTACAGCGTGACTGTGCAGTTTATCGTAACATTACTGCAATACAGCATTTATGCCGTATGTAATGAATAAACCAAACCATAATACATACATAAAAAACAAGGACAGAATGTTTTAAGAAATTCCTTTAGGCCTACAGATTCAAATATAGCTGCAGTAAGCAAAGAATAATTACAAGTTGTCCATTCTCAATTCAAGACCAATATAGTGTACATATGTATCTATATCAGCCTTCACCGAGCAGTTCAGGGCTCCAACAAGCTACCACAACATACCAGAGGGATCACGTAACCTGACAGCCTGCTCAGTCTCTCTCTTTAAGCAGCATGTGGCCTGACATCAAGTCTGCAGCAGCGAAACAAGCTGCTGAGTCGGTCTTTCTACATTGAATCAGCATAAAACAAGGAACCACAAGCTGACACAGGTAGGAGACGACCAAAGGGTGGAACTCAAAATTCAGGCACAGAAGGCAGACGCTCATCAAAAATCTCCAGAGAGAAGATCAGACTCCATTACGTCAGAGGTTAATATCATTGATGTTTTTAGAACTGAAGTGTTGTGAAATAAAAGTTCATCTAATTCAATAGCGAAACACATTGAATGCAAGCTTGCATTCAATTGCAAGAATATTTACAGACAAGTGTTTGTTGTTTAGCTGCCACTGTTTTTTGCACACAACAGAACTTAATATTTGCAGTCTGAAGTCCACATCTCCAGCATAACCAACGAGGATATATATATATTATTAAAATTAATTTTAATTAAATTAATGTCATGACCCCAACACATCACGACAAGCAAAAAATTAGTTTTCAATATGTTTTTCTCATCACTTCCACATCTTACCTGTGATGATGTACTCAGTGTGTGCTCCTGTTTTCCTGTTTTAGGCTAGGAGATAAAAAAAAAAAATGTAAATAAAATAACACCAAAGCTTTTGTTTTGCATGGGGAATTGTTTATTTAATCAGTAGTAGGTGCATGACAATAATGGCAAGTTTAAGAATGAAAGTTGCACACAAGACAGAAAGGATCTGGCACAGTCAGGCACTAAACAGTCATTTCAGATGAAATCTGGGTGATGTTAAATTATTTTTGGTGAGAGGATGACTGAAAAATTCCACAGCTTCGCTATGACTGCAGCAACTGCGCACCATGACGGGACAAACTGGATGATTTTTTATCTTACCGAGGATGAAAACTAAGAACCCCAGCAAGAGATGGATTATTAAAGTTTTCAACATTGCTGTTTACTGCAGCTACAAGAACACAATGAATGCACAAAACATTCCGACAGATTCTCCAGACATTAGCTAACAAGGAACAGTTAATGAATGAGAAAAGCATTTGTACAGGACAAAAACAGGTGAGTTATTTGTGACCAAATCAAACATTTTATTGGAATGGATGTTCCAACGAATGCAACATGTGCTTGTGTATCGGCCCACCCTCCCTTCAGGCAGAATTTTGCACCCAACGTCCAGGGCATTATGAATATTGTTATGAATTAAGTAAATAAATGTAATATTGTTATGAATATTGCTCCAAATCACAACATAAGTCAACCCAAGGCGCTTCACAAGAGTAATGTCTAATGCTGCGTTTACACATAACGACGACAAGTCACGAATGTCTCGAAGTACACATTCTTGGCCACCAGTGATGCCGGTAACGCGTTACTCTAATCTGACCACTTTTTTTAGTAACGAGTAATCTAACGCGTTAATCTTTCCAAATCAGTAATCAGATTAAAGTTACTTCTCCATGTCACTGTGCGTTACTATTATTTTTCATTGTGGGTCGACAGCAGCATTAAACTTGGTCCGTGGGCAGGAGGTCGGGGTTCGACTGAACTACACACTTTCAGTGAGCTGTGAGCTTTTCATCCACGGTTTTTTGCAGCTGCTCGACTCGTCCTCACCTCTTAAAGCGCGGTGATCAGCACACCTGTACTGAGCTTTACAAAGACATTTTATACTTTTCCCCCTCCTTTATTTAGAATTCTGAGCTGAGCCGCTCCGTATCATCTCATTAAAAACAGCTGATCCTCCGCGACGCGTCAACAACTAACACTATTTTCCACTCAAATGCACCTACACTCTTTCTGAGGACCACATGATGTGAAAATGCAATAAAACTTTCTTACCTATAAATCTGGTCCTGTTTTCTGCATAAATAAATGTTATCCATTCTTTGTGCTGAAACGCCAAACCAGGAGTGAATCCAGTTGGAATGGGGGTGTGGGGCAAGGATGTGCCCCCCACAACACCCCTAGATTAAAGGTCCAGTTTTGAAGCCGTTTTTTACTACAACTACTATTATTGTTTAAAATAATAATAATTTCGACAAGTAAAATGTTTAGAGAGAATTTAAATGTTAGAATTTAATAGTTACATTTATAAACAATGTAGGTTTGAAATTGCAAGTTTTACTGTTACAGTGCTGTCAACAGTTAAATATGAGGTCAAGAAAGAGGTCTTTATTTAACTTTTATAAAACAAGTATTTATTTTCATTGAAGTCAAGAAAGGGTGACTATAAAGTGAGTTTTGGCAAAACAGGTATTGTCATGTTGACGTGGGTTGTTGTCGGCAGCTGGGGAAAGTAACTAAAAAGTAACTAGTAATCTAACTTAGTTACTTTTACAATTGAGTAATCAGTAATTGGATTACTTTTGCAAAGTAACTGTGGCAACACTGTTGGCCACTGATCACAAATGTGATTATTCGGGGCAGAGGTGTCAGGTGTCCTCAGGAACTGCTGCAACCTGTTACCACACGTTACGATTAATGGCAAGTGTTGCTGGAGAATTATCAGGAACCATTACGCACGGTCAAGAATAGTGTTCCGCGTTGTTGCGAGCTATAGCACGCTATTGCGCGTAACAGCGCATTGTTAAGTTCTGTCACGCTGTGAACGAGATGAATTGTCCACACACACACACACACACATCCAAACGAATTCAGATCACTCCAGTTTTTCAGAAGAACTTTGTGACTGCATGCACAGTTGGGCTCTGTGCCATCAAGTGGCGCAGAGAGGAGGAGGAGGAAACGGACAGAGCCAGATGTGTGGCTTCATGCGGCTCTCATCTCGCGCATTTTCCCAAATATCACGCACATGCAGCAGGTGGAACACCTGCAGGAGCGCGCTGAAGAGCACTGAAATTAGTCTTTTAGCTGACTTGGTGTCAGCAATCAAACTGAATGGGGTGCAGCAGGGTTTAATTTTAATTTAATTGTGCGCATGCTTCTTCCTCCGCCGGACTGGAGGAGGTGCAGAGATGTCTGGCTGCACGTGAGTCTCCTCTCACTCCTCTGGTTCAGACTCGTTCTCCCGCTCATCGGTTACAACAGCAGGTGGAACACCTGCAGGAGTGTCCTGAGGAGCTTCAGCAGGAACTGTGGAATGACACTTGGAGCCGAGCTTAATTGTGCGCACGTGACAGAAAACTGATTCGTCATGGCGCGCAGTGAAATGTGACGCCGCGTTACAAGTCGTGTCAAAACTTGACAGTTTCCGTGTCACTTCGTAATAACGCGTGACAGTTTGGGCTCCAAGAATCATCACAGGAACCACTACGAACGTTGTCACGTTCTATTAAGGATCAATACGCTCAGTTGCGACCTCCACGACGTTGGTTATGTGTAAACGCACCTTAACCTTAACCCCCCCTAAGCAAGTACACAGGCAACAGTGGTAAGAAAAAAAACTCTCTCAGGCCTTATTTGAAGAAGAAACCTTAAGCAAACCAGACTCCAAATGGTGGCCAACTGCTTCGGCCATTCTAACAATAATAAAAAAAACACAACAACAAAAACACACAACAGAGAATTTTCAAAACATACAAAACAAGACCAGAAATAAAGTCCAATTATAGTTAAGTTGCAGTTGTTGTCCAAAAATCTTCCCAGATGGCAAAAATGTTTGTATGGAGATTGATCAAGCTCTTCCTCAGACAGGCTGCATGTTCAAATAGGCTGCCTCCTCAAACAGGGTCAGATATGGCTGACAAACCGAATTCCTAAAACTCAGAATCACAGCAGTTTATGTTCTACCAATATGGAGTTCCACCACGATGAACTGCAGAATGTAGAGATGCTACTGGAGATTCTAAGCTTTTACTGACCAAGTATAAACACCATACATCTTATTTTATAAAGTCATTCGCACGGTAGGGGTGCCAAATGTAATCCAAGCATTTGTCACAAAGGTTTTACAAGACTATTTGTGAAGAAATATAATTGAAACAACTCTAGAATTAAAGAAAAATATATACGAGTGTGTATATATATATATATATATATGTATTCTGCTAACTGGAAGGCTTTTCATTGTGACTAGGTTTGACACCTCTGCCTGATTCTAATGATAGGATTTTCTAGAAAGTGAAACCAATTTTAAGAGTAAACCTAATTCATGAATGGATAAAAATAAATCAGCAGTCTTGGACAGGTTATGAAGCAAATCTAGACTTTTAGGAGAAAGAGACCCAGCGTCTCTGTTGCACATGACGCACAGCAGTCTGACAAAATAAAAGAGCCAAACATTGGGAGGGACCAACTGCAGGAACTTTGAAGTCTCCAGATTTATACTGAACAATAACAAAGACCAGCCTGCATTAGCTGCAGCCACAGGCCACTGTAAACCCTGATGGAAACTCCACGCAGAGTGCCACTACTGGGTAGGACTATTATGTCACCCCAGTAAAGTCTGCTGTACAGTGCAGTAGAAAAGCCAGCAGATGTGTTACTGCATGCAGATGTTGCCATAGGTACGCACAGTCTGCTGCTCTCCAGTGCACAAGCACTTGATTCTATTTTTCATGAGCCTGGCGGTTGCTAGGGTTTTTGTTTCCATGGCCACGCTGCAGTCCGATGCAACAAAACCCAGTCAGACTCTCTTTGGGTGCCTTGGTACAACACCAGCCCGGGGAAGGATACAGACCATGACCGACACCCTAGAACACATGACCCCAACTGTCTTCATAGTCACTTACAGACAGGGTTATACCTTGTATACTTTCATCCCATCTATCACACAACTATTTATTACTATGGATGGACCTGTTGCAGTGTTTTGTGATTCTCACAGTAAAACTGTGCATGTTTGGGGATACACACACACAGTCCCCTCCAAAAGTATTGGAACACATTTCACACATTTTAATTTGTGGCTGTGCATGCATGCCTGCGCTATGCACAGCCACAGTAATTAAGCAATCCACACCAGACTTGCTATGGTGACTGGGGGCACCAAGGGGGAGGTTACTGGGGCCCTTAAGTTGAAAGCGTACGTACACAAACACACAGTCTTCTATATTTGAATCACAACCCGCACATTGAAGCTTACGTTTTCGCAGTTCACGTGGTACTACCATACCACGTGGTTCACGTGGTATGGTAGTAGTTTCGCAGTTCACGTGGTACTCTGGTCAGGTAGCAAGCGTCAAACTTTACTTACTACGTAGTAGCGGCAAGCTAAGGTGCACCTTAATTACAATCCAAACGGGCAAGCGCACACCGTGTGCCAGTTAAAGCACTTTTTTTTTCTCAATTAAAGTGTACCTGCTGTGTATGGATAGAATCGTGCACTTTTTTTTTACAAAAGCGCCAAACTTTGTCCAGGGACTCTTTAGGTTATATTAAGTAATGTCAAAGCGGGAGACATTTGATTTTAGCCCTGTATCCTGCTTTTTTAAAAGGGTGGTTGCATGGTTATAATACAGCGTATATTATGCGATTCATATGACAATACAATCATATGGTTATTATGTAGGGAGCCAGTGATCAAGATTGGACATTGTTAAGCTGTAGAGAATGGCTACTGCAACTAGTGCAAAGCTATACTGAGCTTATGTGATCATGTATCGTCTGTCGTCATACATCCTTATACATTAGCAGGGTGGTATGTTTCAAAATGGAAAGAGGTACAGGACTCATTTCAGGCCTGTAGGGATCTTTAACAGGCCTCTACCTCAGACATAAAATTAGGTCACTGTGATCTTCCTAGCATGAAAGCTGTAGAGAGTAGTTCATTAAAAATATTCATGAAACATTTGTGCATATCTAGGAAGTTTGCCAACCAGGTATTTACAATGTTTTCAGTTAAAAAATATGGTAATCTTCGTCTTAATACCAATAACATAAAATAATGATAACAACAATAATAATGGTTATGGCCATAAAAACAAAATTGATTTCTTGTAATTAATAAAAAAAAAAGCATTTCTTTCTGTTCAAACACTGTTGTTATTTTAGAGTGTAAATGTTAGAGTGTATGAGTAGCATCTTTCCTTTGCCCTATGCTCGCAAACAGCTATATTGCATGGGTATATTGATATTCACAATGAGTTAGACAATATTTAGTCACTTTCCCTAGATTAACGCTTTTTCTAAGAGTGTAAGCACACTGAAGTACATTTGAAGCATCCCTACTTAGCCTTAATACATTTTTCATAACCTTCAAGTTTATATTATGAACTTAAAAAGACATTTGGATAAGAGTTTGTCATGAATTATATGCTGTAGAAGGCTGAAAATGGTTATTCTCTTAAACCCAAGTTTTTAGAGTGTAGACGTTTATGGATTCAATGTCTCCCGATCTTATACTCGTATACTTCAGGACACTATAAAGTACCTCTGATAAAGTTTTGGTGCTTTTGTATAAAAGTGCATGATTCCCCTAAAATTTGTCCCTTAGCCGCCGGACTATTATGAAGAAATACAAACGGTATGGCACTCTATGGTAAATCTCTATTGGGGTAAATAGTTCTAAAAACCTGAGTTATTGTGCAAGAAGGAGAAGAGTGAGGAAAGCCACCAAGACATCCAGACAACCCAGAAGAAGTTATAGGCTTTTGTGGCTGTGACTGGAGAAAATGCACATAGTGCATGTTTTGCATTTGTATTCCCAGTTATACAGCTTCATGATGACGTGGTACAGAGGAGGGTTTTCTTTTACTAAAACACCAAATCTAGGCTTGCATCTCAGATGTACCTTCTGGCAAATTGCAGCTGAACTTTCAGGTCTTCTCTAAGAAAATCCTCCCTCAGCGCACACACACACAATGAATTTTACAAACATTTGCTTTTCTTTCAAACTGTCTGTCCTCTGGCTGTGACAAGACCAGTCAGCAGCTAAAACAGCTGCACACACACAAAGAATAGTAAAAGTAAAACTAATGTTTTACCCCCCCACCCCCCAATATGCCTAAAGTCTCTGAGGACAGAATGACATAAAAAGAGCTGATAAAACCTCCTTACCTCTTGATCTGTCGCATTTTCCACATAAATACACAAGGTTTTCATTCTTCCTGCTCAGAGACTGCAAACCAGGGGCGAATTCAGATGGAAAGAGGACTAATGAGCCTTTCACACTGAATACTTCAGGCCAATCCGTCGTGTCCCAGTCTGTCGACGCATCCGACACATGCGTCGCTTCGGAAGCGGCAAGGGGGCGGAGATTGCCACGTCACACTCTGGCTGTTTCCACAACCTGATAAAAGTTGAGCGATCGCCATCTTGAATTTTGGTCGCCTGAACGACAAAAAAAGCTTTAAAAAAAAAACAGCAGTAAGATAAGATAAGAAAGCCTTTATTTATCCCTCAATGGGGAAATTTCAGTGTCACATCGCAGCATAGAACAGTAGGAATGGAAGGTCATGCAATAAAACAGACAAGTATCTCTTAAAACACAAGAACTAAAAAAAAGCACTGAGTGCCAGGTAACACTAAGGCTACCATTGTTCAGTTCATTGCTGCACTGCCAGATAGGGCTGTCACGATTATTACAATATTTTTCATATTCGCGATTACAGTGAATTATTTATTTTATCCACAATTAGCATAAAACAACTCAGAATCTGACGTCATTGTGGCTGCAGCCTCGCTCTCGTCTTAAGGCGATCCGTCCTGTCGTTTGGACAGGCCGATTAAAATCTAAAATGCGTCTAAGATGCGGAGCTGTGTGTGTTGTGTGCGCGCGCGGAGGTCAACAGGCTGCAGCCTGTTGACTGGGAGGGGTTGCGTGAGGGAGATTCCTGAATGCAGGTGCGACACGTTACAGTCTGAGAACCATCAGTGTGCAGTGAGCGCGGAGCATAGAGACAATTTTAACCCGAGGTGAACATCTTACAAAACGTGAAGCTTTTACTTCTCTCTGAACTTTCTCTAAAAAGGTGTGATTCTGCCGTTACCGCCCTGTTCACACCAAGTGCGCGTCGTATGCTGAATTTATGAGATGAAATAAACGGTCAAATATCTTTAAAAACATATTTAAAAATGAGAATACATGAATGAACTGAGCCAAAAAAAAAAAAAAAAAAAAAAAAAAAAACCTGACATGGTGATGTGGTGATGTTCAGACGCACAGATCACAAAAAGCAGTTGAGAACTCTGAACTTTGTTATTTTCCAAAGGTATTTATTTGTTCAATCTTGAGCTTAATGTAGTGTTTAAGCACAAAACGTGACTGATGAGGAGAAACAATTTCAGAAATGCAACAGAAACAACCACAAATCAGAAAAAGTTGGGACTGTATGACATGAAGATAAAAATAAAAATGGTGCACGTTCCCAGTTTCTCCACTCACAGAAGCCAAACGTTCTTCCAGAGTTGTGTAATTATACTACAATAGTAGAATATAAAGAAGGGGAAAAAAAGAAAAAAAAAAATAGACAATATATTCGTCAATCGCAATTATTTGTCTGACAATCATCTCCAGAAATTCCTAATCGTGACAGCCCTACTGCCGGGATGTAAAAGTGATCATATAAAGTGACTTCAGTGTGAAATGTATAAGTTACTCTGATATTTACAATATGGACAGGTTAAAATATAGTAGGCAAAGTGACTTAAGTTTACACCATAAGTTAAATTATTGCACCTAATAAATACAGCAGGTAATGACATGATTATTGTCCTGGTTGCTATGGTTACCACAGTACTAGCATTGTTCATTCTACAGTCTGACAGCAGCCAGGAGAAACGATCTGCGGAATCTCTCCCTCACACAGCGAGGGTGGATGAGTGTCACTGAAACTGCTCTCCAGAGCAGACAGAACGTCCTGCAGGGGGTGACACTCGTGGTCCAGCATAGATTTAAGTTTAGCCAGGACCCTCCTGTCCCCCACCTCCTGCACAGAGTCCAGAGCAGGATTTCCTGATGATCTTATCCAGTCTTTTCCTGTCCCTCTCTGTGATGCTGCTGCTCCAGCAGACCACAACGTACAGGATGGCTGAAGCCACCACAGAGTCATAGAAGGTCCTCAGGAGTGGCCCCCTCACTCCAAAGACCTCAGCCTCCTCAGGAGGTAGAGGCGGCTCTGACCCTTCCTGCAAAGTGCATCCGTGTTGTGAGTCCAGTCCAGTTTGTTGTTCAGATGAACACCCAGGTACTTATAAGAGTCCACTCTCTCAATGTCCCTTCCCTGGATGTTCACTGGGGGGAGTGTAGTGGGGCGGCTTCTGAAGTCCAACACCATCTCCTTGGTCTTCCCCACGCTGATGAGGAGCTGGTTCCTTTGACACCAGTCCACAAGTCGAACGATTCTCCCATCACCCTGCTGGGAGAAGCTTTTTTTCAGCTACTTTTCGGAGTGACACCGACCGAGGGAGGACTGACGACTTGGTGGGATATCGATCGAACCGCAACAGCAGGCCGACCCGCACGGAGAAGCCAGCCTTCAGGCATCATCACTGCGCAGAGCGAGGCAGGCAGCCAGGGTGATGGAGCAAACCCACTCAGTCCAAAATCTCCCACTTTTTGGATATTGTGAAGTCCCAGTTTGCCCAACGGAGTTTTGTTCTGCAGCTTTATCGAGGTGAGAATAAAATAAAAGTAAGACGTGACGTTTACTGAACTGCTGTGAAGGTTTAATGATCGGCTAATGTTAGCGTAGACTTTTAGCACAGTTGATCTGAGTGAACGCTTTAATTTGTAAATGGTTCAGTCTTTATTTTTACCAAATAAAGCTACAGTTTTTTTTTCAGACACCACAAAAGCTCAACTTTAAATAACTTATTCTTTCTGGCGTTTTTTTTTCCCCCATCGTTTTTTTTCCCCCCTTTTTTCCTTTTTTATATATAAACTGTTTAGTGTTTCTTGATATTTAAAGAAATATTTTTATTTGTCCCAATCAGGAACATTTGCTGTGCAGACAACCAAACTTCCATTGATGAGCTGAACACCACGAAGTCCAGTCGAAAGATAACATCTCTGCTCTTCAAAATAGGACAGCAGTGTCTTCAGCAACACCACCAGAGTTCAAAGCTGCAGAAGAGACCGTCATCTGGTCCCGAGAACCCAGCATAACATCACCTGCTTCTAAATAAAAGGCTCTTTCAACGGCAACTATTTTATTATTTTTTAAAAAGCGGTTTCATTTTATATTTTAACAATAAATGAACAGATCATTAAAATGTCCACGAATCAAAGTCCATAGACATTTGCACAGGTAGAAGCTCTCCACTTGTGCTCAAATTCATATTTTAGAAATGACTGTCCTGATAACATTAAAGGCAATTACATATTTTGGCGAAATTACAAGTTGAAATGACCATTAAAAAAATTCATCATGAGGTTTATGTGACAGAAATCCTACTTTACAATCACACTGCAGTCATTGTTAAATTATTTTCTGTTGCATTTATAATAAACATTTGTATTTATTACAGTGTCTGTTTTTCTGGTTGAAATGAGATATAAATAATCTACCAGACTTTAAAAAATGTACAAATTTCCATGTTGTTTTGTCTAAAAAATAAATGTCTGAGGTTCCTTATGTTAAACAAGAAATTAAGTGAAATTCTGAGGTAACAAACAAACAACAAAAAATATTTCGGAGGATTTTTCTTCAGAAAACTGCTCCATAAATGAGCAGTCCTGTGACACGTATGTTTTGCACAGATCAGTGGTTTCTGCACCGATCCATTTTGTAGAGATCAGTGGTTTCTGCCACTAGTCTTCCGTGTTTTGGCTTGATGCGTCACTGCTATTGGACAACGCGAAGGTACGTCACAGCTCAGAGCATCGGAAGTTGGATTGGATTGAACTTTGACTGCGTCAGGCTCCTGACAAGCGGCAATGCGCGCTCCAGTCAGAAGCGTCGGTTTAGCTTGACTTTTGACGCGACGCTTCTGACGCATCTAAAAAGCAAGGCGTCTCATTGAAAATAATGCTTTTTAGACCGATTTTTGACGGATCTGACGTATTCAGTGTGAAAGGCCCATAATACTACTAATCACAGTTTTAACAACTAAAATGCTTAATCGGTATTACAGTACACTGCTTTCTTTTAATGAATTTTACTATAATACTTTTTGACTAATGATCTGTGCTCTTATTGTATTTTTTTTTTTATACATGTTTTATAAGTCAACAAAAGAATTATTATTACTCTAACTCTGCAGTTTAACTAGCACATTGCCTGTGGGGATCCACATCCACAGGCTCTAGATTGGGTAGTGTTTATAAAATAGGTAGCTGACATTTTCAAGGGTGGTAATAAATTATGCAAAGGTCTATAATGAGATGGAATTGCGTACAAGTCCAGAATGTTTTTAGAACCTTAGACCAACAATTTTTAGAAGAACTCAACCCATGTTATTTCCTGTTGATTTGGTAATTTTTAACATTAATGTACGGTGTTAATGTATTTCTACATTGTTAGGTTCTTATTATCATATATATATATATATATATATATATATATATATATATATATATATATATATATATATATATATACACACATACACACCTATTATATTACTACTACTTCCATTTTTTCATTGTTTTTTTTTATATGGACCATAATGGAAATAAGTGTTTTCACTTTTGAGTCATCCATGTATTTTAACTGTTTACAATTATATTATGTACTTACATTGAACTTAATAAATAAAATCACGCACATACGCTTTTAATATATAAATGATTTACAGCCTCCTGCTAGAATGGCATGTGAGTCCAGAATGTAATTAGTGTTCATTGTTGTTAGCTAATATCTGTAGTTTCTCTAAAAATATATTAGTCCTATTAATGTTCCCTTTGGCAGCATTCATCCTTGACCCAAATACATAGGTATAACAACGGCAAATGTCAGCTCTGCCCAGTTTGCCCATGAGCAAAGTTGCACGTACACAAGCAGAGCATTTTGTCTTTTCTGCATTCTGCCACAAGCAGGTGCTTTTATTTTTACACACCCACAAACGCAGACATGAAAGAAGACATCAAAGTCACTACACTTCTCACTCATAGTAACGGCAACATCACACTTAACTAAACTGAATAAACCAATTGAACTACAAAAAAAAAATAATAACAATCACTAACAACACTGTTACAGTAACATGTAACTAACTTCATCAAAGCTTTGAGAGGTAAATTTATTAATTCCCATGTAAAGTAAAACTCACCTAAACCGTCATCGTATAACCAGATATTCACAGTCAGCAGACAAAAAAAGTCCCAATGTTTTTGTATTGTTTTCCATGTAATAAACACATAACATATTTGTACAGCAGATTTTTCACTCACATTGGATAAAATGTCCTGTCTGATGGCAATGCATTTCCATTAAAAACACTGAGCAGTCTGGACGTGCACAGTAACAGATGTACAAATTAAAGTTCAGCACTGACCTCGCCGATTTGTGGAAAGTGGGACCGGAATCATTTCCCTGATTAAAAGCCCGACCGTTTATTCTTTTCAAACCGTGTTCAGACTGGGACCTGAAGCATGACATGCACCTGTTAAATCAGACATAAAAGGCTGTGATTTGACACTTTTCTGCTTTTAATCCTTCGTCTGCCATCATATAATAGTATTGTGGTGCACACACTGATTAAATATGGATCAGAAAAGTTTGCACATTTACAGTAGAAAGTCGGTAAAAAAGGAAAATGTACAGCTACCTTTGATTTGGAGGTGATGACTGTAGAAAGAAAAGCTTGTTAAGGGTTAAATTAGTCCAGAATAAAGCATAATCCAGAGACAGAGATCTTTAAAACTGTTGCATGTCTTTGCATGACATGGAGTTAAAGAGCTGCAGAAGCATAAATCAGGCTTTAATAAATTAAATAACCATGAATTGTAAATTAATATAAATTTGATAGCTTAACTATTTTTATATTTGTTTTTATAGTACCTGTACCTGGATGTGGTTAAATGATTTAAAAAATAAATAATGTTCTGCGTTGACGCCACTCACTCAATTGAGGTACACTAGTCTGACACTGATCAGCAGCACCGAGCACCCCAGGGAACAGTGCTGGCCACTCTTCTCTTCACACCTCTGACTTCTGCTACAACTCTGAGCTGTGTCACATCCAAAAGTTTTTCAGATGACACAGCCATTGTTAGTGCATCAGGGATGACAGAGAGGAGGAGTACAGGAACCTAGGGAGGGACTTTGCTGTCTGGTGCCACACAAACCACCTACAGCTCAACACCTCAAAGACAAAGGAGCTGGTCATTACTTTGTTAAGTCCAGACCAAGTCTGCGACCAGCTCTGATCCAGGGAGCTGAGGTGGAGACTGTGGATTCCTACAAGTACCTCGGGCTGTGGCTGGACAGCAAACTGGACAACCCACACCAGCCACCTGTACAGGAAGGAACAGAGCAGGCTGTACTTTCTGAGGCGGTTGTGGCCATTTAACATCTGCAGGAAACGCCTGTGGATGTTCTACCAGTCCGTGGTAGCCAGCGTCCTCTTTTGGACCCATATTCCGCTGCAGAATGTGGACACTGTGTCCATTATCAAGGAGGTCCATATTCAGTACTACACCAGTTGTGGAGTGCAGACAGCCTTTGACTGCATGAGTGTTTCAAATGCTTCCGTTGTTTTTAACTTAAAAAAAAACATCCCATTTAAATAAATAATAATCCTACTGTGAAGCAGAAGCAAAGTGATGTTGAGTACTGACTTGATAATGCATTAAAAAAAAAATTCACATTAAGTAACAGAATAACTGAAGATGGGGGGGGTCCATTCTCTGCTATAATTATGGGGCTATTCCATGGAGCGCCATTCCTTCCATGTAATCCCGAATATCAAATCGGGGCACATTTTGAAGCATCATGGTAACTTTTTGATCCATTACTGTCAGTATTTAACAAACTTGGTACACGTCCATCATCAGAACCAGATTTGAAATCGGGATACAATTTTGAACTGTTCAAACATTTAATTCTGATTTTTGAAATTATTCATAGCACATGGTAACTTCCAGGTATTCGTAGTCTTAACGGCTTCGATCATGTTCAAACCTCTTTAAAACAAGGGTATTCGTAGTGAATACGGTTTGAAACTTGTTTGATCGTGCTCCATCAGGGTCAATATTTGATGCCAAAGTAGCATATGTTGCAGTTGTTTATTCAAAGTTGAACAGCTCAGCCATGTCTGACCGAGAGCGCAGCTCCTTTCATTTTCAGGCGGGTTGTACTTTATAACCCAGCCTGGTAGGAGGTAAGCTAGATTAAGTCGTTTCATCCCATTTTTTGCACTTTTTGATCGCAAGGGATGGTACGAGAACGGCACCCCGTGGAATAGCATGTCTTTATTCAGTATTATAGAGGGCCGTTTCAGAACGCAGGTTTAACAAAACCTTTCAGAAAGGGGGGCAAGTTAAGTTCAGAGTTGGTTACTACAGTAGCTGAGACTATTCAGACTGCAGGACTTCATGCTCCAATCCAATCTTCTGCTCAGATCCAATGTTTTGTTATCCTGTTCACATATTCTATTTAATGCAGCCAACATTAGATTACAGAATTATTCACCATCCAGAACTGAACCACATGTGCAAAAAAACAAAACGCATCATCCAGAGACTGTATACACACACACAAGAAAGTGAAGCGTGACCTTAATCTCTGCTTTCACATATCGGACTGGTATCAAACTCGGTCAAGCCACACGTGCACGCATATGTCGGACTTCCTGTGTGTCCAATCCTGTGAGTCACAGATCTCCATGTTGAGGAATGCTTCGGTGAAAGTATACAAGAAATGTGACTTTTTCCAGTCACTGAAATGGTTTTTCATGAAACTCTTATCACAGCTATCTAAGGAATATTCCCACCAAGTCTGAAAGAAATCTGTCCAGCCTTTTTTTTTTTTATCATTTATAGTGTCCACACAACCCCAATGAAAGAATTCCCTGCTGGCTGCTTCGCCGGCACACAGGGCAATTAGTCAGACACTCAGTGGTTTTAACCACAGTGACATCCATCTACTGTAATGTCACAAGGAAATGTAGAAATACACTACATTCCTGTTCACAGCTCTAACAATCAATACACAACACCCCAAATATCAAGAACATCAGAAGAATGCTGTTTGACAAACACGTTAATGGTGCTCTGGTTTATTTTCACTGTTTGAGCTGAAGTAGTAGGTGTTGGTGCTGTCTGAACACCCAGCTGTCCTACCTGGGTTGTTGGCCTCACTCTCCAGGACGTGCAGTTCAGTGCACTCAGCTAAGGAGTGTTCCAGGCAGAGCTGCAGGAAGCGCGCCTGCGTTCGGCTCACCCTCTTCAGCAGGGACAGCAGAGCCACCGTCTGCTCGCACTCATTCCACCCCTTGAACCAGCTGGCTAGCACGCCCACCTGGTCGCGAAACATCATGTTCTGTGAGCGGGGGGCTCCACCTGTGACGCAGTCTGCTTCTGCCCCAAGAGCTTCAGCAGGTGGGACGCTAGTTTGGGTAAAGAGGGAGGTTGGTGGTGGTCTTACTGGCTGGTTGCTGATGTCTCTGTGCGGTGTGTCAGTCTGCGAACGCTGGTTAAAGCACTGCCATTGTGGACGGAGGGCAGCAGGGTGTGTTCGGCCCGGTGTCTGACGTACTCCGTCGGGCTGATAATCTCCAGTGGGTGAGATATGCTCTTCTAGATCAGCATATGGTGATACAAGCTGCTATCGCCTACGTCACTGCCAGAGGGATTGATATCGGATGAGTCAGCTTTCTTCCAGCACACTGTCACTTCAGCTTCACTGGCATTTTCCTTCAGGGAATCCCTCTGAGGCCTGCAGGGCGAAGTTAGATGTGAGGGAGGTAAAAACATGTTCAACAATAATCTGTTGCTAGTCCTATATACAGTACACCTCTCTTTCAAACACTTTTATGCAGCTGAGCAAAAGATTTTGCAGGACCACAAAGACAGGTGCCTCCCTGAAAAGCCTTCAGTTAATTCAAAATGCTGCAGCTAGAGTACTGACAGGGACTAGAAGAAGAGAGCATATCTCACCCATATTGGCCTCTCTTCATTGGCTTCCTGTTAATTCTAGAATAGAATTTAAAATTCTTCTTCTTATAAGGTTTTGAATAATCAGGTCCCATCTTATCTTAGGGACCTCATAGTACCATATCACCCCAATAGAGCACTTCGCTCTCGGACTGCAGGCTTACTTGTAGTTCCTAACGTTTGTAAGAGTAGAATGGGAGGCAGAGCCTTCAGCTTTCAGGCTCCTCTCCTGTGGAACCAGCTCCCAATTCAGATCAGGGAGACAGACACCCTCTCTACTTTTAAGATTAGGCTTAAAACTTTCCTTTTTGCTAAAGCTTATAGTTAGGGCTGGATCAGGTGACCCTGAACCATCCCTTAGTTATGCTGCTATAGACTTAGACTGCTGGGGGGTCCCATGATGCACTGAGTGTTTCTTTCTCTTTTTGCTCTGTATGCACCACTCTGCATTTAATCATTAGTGATTGATCTCTGCTCCCCTCCACAGCATGTCTTTTTCCTGGTTCCTCCCTCAGCCCCAACCAGTCCCAGCAGAAGACTGCCCCTCCCTGAGCCTGGTTCTGCTGGAGGTTTCTTCCTGTTAAAAGGGAGTTTTTCCTTCCCACTGTTGCAAAGTGCTTGCTCACAGGGGGTCGTTTTGACCGTTGGGGTTTTTCCGTAATTTTGTATGGCCTTGCCTTACACTATAAAGCACCTTGGGGCAACTGTTTGTTGTGATTTGGCGCTATATAAATAAAATTGATTTGATTTATAGTTACAAGGGTCTTCTCTGCATGGTTCGTATTATAGGCGTTACTGGGTTAGACACCCCACCCCCCAAATTAATACCAGCACTCCCAAAACAAGTAAAATAAATAAAAACATCTAAACAAAGAGGTCAACACATCAATATACTGTTCTTACATACAAGTGTAAATATCACAGTACATTTCTTAAAGAAACTTGTAATACACACCCCCCATAGTGGACCACGCCTTTTCTTAACTGTTAGCTGAACATCTTGTCTGCCCGCGCCACTCCCATCATTACAAATGGTAAATGGACTGCATTTATATAGAGCTTTTCCATCTGCATCCGACGCTCAAAGCGCTTTACACATCGAATGCCTCACATTCACCCCGATGTCAGGCTGCTGCCGTACAAGGTGCCCACTACACCGGGAGCAACTAGGGGATTAAAGACCTTGCGCAAGGGCCCTTAGTGATTTTCCGGTAAGGCTGGGATTTGAACAGAGGATCCTCTGATCTAAAGCCCAACGCTTTTAGCCACTAGACCATCACCTCCCCTACAAAGGTTATTTATTCATGTAAGTCTAGGGCCCAGTGCGTGACACAAGCCAAACGATACTGTCGAAGGTGAATGTAAGTGTAGGCATCTAACTTGTTCAGTTTGGTTAGTTACAGGATCCAGTGAATGTCTGGAAGCATTTTCCACTGCTGCTCCAAAACTATGGAACAACTTACCACTGAAGATCAGACAAGATGATCAATGGGTTCCTAGGGTTTGTAAGAGTAGAATGGGAGACAGAGCCTTCAGCTTTCAGGCTCCTCCTCTGGAACCAGCTCCCAATTCGGATTAGGGAGACAGACACCCTCTCTACTTTTAAGATTAGGCTTAAAACTTTCCTTTTTGCTAAAGCTTATAGTTAGGGCTGGATCAGGTGACCCTGAACCATCCCTTAGTTATGCTGCTATAGACTTAGAGTGCTGGGGGATTCTCATGATGCACTGAGTGCTTCTTTTTATTCACCTCTTTTTGCTCTGTATGCACCACTCTGCATTTAATCATTAGTGATTGATCTCTGCTGTCTTCCACAGCATGTCTTTTTCCTGATTCTCTTCCCTCAGCCCCAACCAGTCCCAGCAGAAGACTGCCCCTCCCTGAGCCTGGTTCTGCTGGAGGTTTCTTCCTGTTAAAAGGGAGTTTTTCCTTCCCACTGTCGCCAAGTGCTTGCTCATAGGGGGTCGTTTGACCATTGGGGTTTTTCTGTAATTATTGTATGGCTTTTACCTTACAATATAAAGCACCTTGGGGCAACTGTTTGTTGTGATTTGGCGCTATATAAATAAAATTGATTTGATTCATTTTTTTAAACCAGTCTTAAAACCCATTTTTACTCCCTGGCTTTTAACTCTACATGAGAGACTGTTTTTGTTTTAGTTTTTATGGTTTGCATTTATTTGTTTATTGTTTCTAATTACTTTAGAAACAATGAAGCAATTGTTCTCATTTATTTTATTGCTTTGAATTGTTTTGTTTTTATGTACAGCACTTTGTTTTCAACTACGGTTGTTTTAAAGTGCTATAAATAAAGCTGAGTTGAGTTGCGCTGTTAAGACTCAAAGTTTGCACCAGCAGCTCCTCAAAAAAAAAAAAAAAAAAAAAAAAAAACCAAATCATTTTGCTGGAAGCCGTATCTTGACCTAGATTCACACAGCTTTTCAAATTCACATTCTCTGTTGAGGTTCACTGCATAATCCTAGCATGTCTTTAGATGTTCTTCCAAATGTAACTAAAGACGCTTTCATGGTGCAACCAAAACCACGCAAAATACATGCATACTGCACACCAGCCATGTGAAATACAGTTTATGGTCTATACCTTTTTAATATAAAATTCAAGTACAGGACATAGACAAACACATTCACACCTATGGACAATCTGAAGTTTCCAGTCCACTTAACCTGAATGTCTTCTGAAATGGGAGTAAGCACCCAGAGGGAACCCACACAAACATGGGGAGAACATGCAAACTCCACACAGAAGCAAACCCAGGATTTAAAGACTTAAACAGGGTTGGTTTGTTTTTTGTATCCAAAATGTGTTTTCACAGTTTTACGTTTGACAGGGATTTGTGCATTTTCAGTCATTTTACAACTTTTAATTATGTTTTCAATTGCTCGTTTTCAAATCCTGGGGGTGGGGAAAAGAAAGACAGAGAAAGAGAAAGAAAAAGATTCTCAGATGCACTCTGGATGCTTATGTGTAGGATTCTGAGTGTATTTGTAAGTATTAGGAATACATTTTAAAAGTGTTAACTGCTATGGTAAGAACATGGGTGCTGGCCTTAGGTAACCCTGTATTTCTACTTTTACTACGGTAATTTTTTGAGCCAGTAATGTACTTTTTACTAAATTTGCAACATGGTTTCACTGCAATCACTTTGCTCAAGACATGGCAGAGACAGCACACGGTGCAACTGCTGGGCTGTACTGCATGATCCAAAAAAAAAAAAAAAAAAAAAAATATAAAAAAAACAAACCTACAACAAATTCTGGCTACACCTGAACACAGCTTCAACAACAAAAGATCACTCATGCCTCCACAGAAAAATCTATGCTAAGAATTTGAAGGGTCCAGTGAAAGCAAACTGATTTTCTGGATCATACAGGGCTAAGAAAGAATCCAAAATAGATTATCAGCCAAGTATCATGACTGTCTTTTATGGTTATTCACCTGATCAGCCTTTGATTGGTTAAAGAGAGGCTGCATAGCACTTTAAGGCCATAAGTGAATATGATTCCATTGCTATTTTTTAGTTTTGGGTTAAACTTATTAACTGTTCTTACAAAATACAGAATCAATAATCGTTTAACCAAATTATAAATAAAAAGTTGTGCATTCCATGCAGGAAAGCTAAATGTGTTATGTTCAATTGCACATCATGTTTGAATATAAAATTCCTTGACTGAATGGGGAGTCCATCAAATGACAAGGGGACTCAATTTTTTACCCCATGGAGTCCCGGGGGCTCCAAATTTCCAAAACCTGAATTGAACCCTGATCACACCATGTCGTTCCACTGGAGTTTTAACTGAATTTTGTGACACATATGGCATAACGGACATAATGTGGCCATGCATCACTGATCAGACTACGCTCCATAAATATAAACAGGAATATGAATGGATTATCACAACACACCTTTTAATTCTAAACTCCATTGAAATTCATTGTAAATGTTGCACTTTATGCAAAACTACAATTTCTTATTGAACAAAATAGTGACAAATCACCTTCACAGTGAAACTATTAAAAGTGAAATGCATCATGTATCTTAAAAAAAAAAAATCCAAAATTGTTTCACAAAGTTGTCTATGTTCTGCAAGCAGTGCTCAAGCATGATCATTATCAGTGTTGCGAGATACAGCTGATGGTTTCCAACACAAAATCCACCAAAATTATATAACTACAAAAATCTTTATATATATATATATATATATTATTATATATATATATATTATATATATATATATATAATATATTATATATATATATATATATATATTTATATTTAAGTCATAAATAAATATTATACTCAGTGCACTATAAAAAGCAATGCAGCCAAAACATACATACAAATTCTACAGCAACCAACAGTTTGTTGGCAACAAACGCACATACCTGGGGAGGCGGGGGCGACCACTATGTAACAGCATGTGTATGCTGTTCAGTATGCATCTACTTTCACCTTCAATTTATACATCTTATCCCTCTTTTTTCACAGATATTTTATTCTCCTTAAGTGTGACAAAATGTGAGCAACACTTTTGTATACCAACAGAAGAGAACATCAGGTCTTTGTAATGTAATAAGATAAGGCAAGAATATGGGGGACACACACGTCTCAAAATGCAAAAGTAACTAAAGAATAAGAAAAATAATCAGCAAATTTTAAATCATTCTTTCCTTCCTACCATTTCGCCACAAAATTCTTTCAAAATGCAACCATTTTGTAGATACACAAGCTGCAAACTCTACCCTCTTTGGTCAGTTGGAGAAGGAAGACACTACAAAGCTGTTCCAAAAGTAAGAAGTAACAACAGCAAAACCTTGCAAAAACAATGTTCACACAGTTTTAGCCTCATATCTGAACTCAACTTCTCAAATAATGCAGAAGAATCTCAGGGAGCTCAGAAATACTCAGTGAGTCAGGCAAATCAGGGCAGCCTAAAAATAACCTTAAAAACTGCAATAGAATAAACGGCAGAATCCACCGTCAGTGTTTTAATGACCCCGCTGACTACGAAGCTTACTCCAGTCACAGATAAACTCATGACTTGCTCAGTCCCAAAACAAGGCAGCCTCTCAGAGAAGTAGGTCAGAGAGGATTCCATTCATTTATACACTGCTTTCCAAATAGTTGCGTCTCTTCCACTCAGAGCATGTTAACATTTAATGAGCCTGCAGGTCCCATTTCACAACACGTGATCATAACATTTCAGTGCTTTTCACAACATGGTAATCCAAAAAAAAAAAAAAAAATCCACAAACCATGCAATTAATTCACCAACTGTAAACAAATAAATAAATGAAGCACTTCAAGTCATGAAATGACTTGAAATGAAGCCTTCAGTGATTAAGGAAATGAGATTTTTTAATATATAATATAATTTTTAATACAGGATTTTAACATTTTTACACCCATCATTCTATTTATTTGAAATTAATAACGTGGCCTTCAAAAACGGGACTGCAGATCAACTTTTTACGTAGGAGTACTGCAGCTCCATGCTAAAAATTTGAGTGAATGCTTTACTAAAATCGTATTACACACACACACACACATAACCCCTGGCAAAATTATGGAATCACCAGCCTCGGAGGATGTTCATTCAGTTGTTTAATTTTGTAGAAAAAAGCAGATCACAGACATGACAAAACTAAATTCATTTCAAATGGCAACTTTCTGGCTTTAAGAAACACTATAAGAAATCAAGAAAAATAATTGTGGCAGTCAGTAACGGTTACTTTTTTAGACGAAGCAGAGGAAAAAAAAAATATGGACTCAATTCTGAGGAATGAATTATGGAATCACCCTGTAAATTTTCATCCCCAAAACTAACAAATCAGATCTGCTCAGTCTGCATCTAAAAAGGAGTGATCACACCTTGGAGACCTGTTGCACCAAGTGGACTGACATGAATCATGGCTCCAACACGAGAGATTTCAATTGAAACAAAGGAGAGGATTATCAAACTCTTAAAAGAGGGTAAATCATCACGCAATGTTGCAAAAGATGTTAGTTGTTCACAGTCAGCTGTGTCTAAACTCTGGACCAAATACAAACAACATGGGAAGGTTGTTAAAGGCAAACATACTGGTAGACCAAGGAAGACATCAAAGCGTCAAGACAGAAAACTTAAAGCAATATGTCTCAAAAATCAAAAATGCACAACAAATGAACGAATGGGAGGAAACTGGAGTCAACGTCTGTGACCGAACTGTAAGAAACCGCCTAAAGGAAATGGGATTTACATACAGAAAAGCTAAACAAAAGCCATCATTAACACAAACAGAAAAAACAAGGTTGCAGTGGGCTAAGGAAAAGCAATCGTGGACTGTGGATGAAAGTCATATTCAGTGATGAATCTCGAATCTGCATTGGGCAAGGTGATGATGCTGGAACTTTTGTTTGGTGCCGTTCCAATGAGATTTATAAGATGACTGCCTGAAGAGAACGTGTAAATTTCAACAGACATTGATGATATGGGGCTGCATGTCAGGTAAAGGCACTGGGAGATGGCTGTCATTACATCATCAATAAATGCACAAGTTTACGTCGATATTTTGGACACTTTTCTTATCCCATCAATTGAAAGGATGTTTGGGGATGATGGAATCATTTTTCAAGATGATAATGCATCTTGCCATAGAACAAAAACTGTGAAAACATTCCTTGCAAAAAGACACATAGGGTCAATGTTATGGCCTGCAAATAGTCCGGATCTTAATCCAATTGAAAATCTTTGGTGGAAGTTGAAGAAAATGGTCCATGACAAGGCTCCAACCTGCAAAGCTGATCTGGCAACAGCAATCACAGAAAGTTGTAGCCAGATTGAAGAGTACTGTTACTCATTAAGTCCATGCCTCAGAGACTGCAAGCTGTATAAAAGCCAGAGGTGGTGCAACAAAATACTAGTGATGTGTTGGAGCGTTCTTTTGTTTTTCATGATTCCATAATTTTTTCCTCAGAACTGAGTGATTCCATATTTTTTCCCTCTGCTTGGTCTAAAAAAGTAACCGTTACTGACTGTCACAATTGTTTTTCCTGATTTCTTATAATGTTTCTTAAGCCAGAAAGTTGCCATTTGAAATGACTTTAGTTTTGTGTCATGTCTGTGATCTGCTTTTTTTCTACAAAATTAAACAACTGAATGAACATCCTCCGAGGCCGGTGATTTCATAATTTTTGCCAGGGGTTGATATATATGCAGGGTTCTTTTCTCAGCGTAATGACATGGAAAAATCACCTTAAGAAGCCGGGGGTTTGGGGACTGCTTAAGCTTCGACCCCGCTGAAGCTTTTGCTTTATGGGCTTATGAAGGGCCTTCTTTGGTGGGTTTTGTTTTGTTTTTTTTACTTTAAAAACATTTGTAAGGATTTTCTATAGTAAACTGTGTATAAATTAGCAGTTCTGATGCTCCTGTGCAGACACACAATTCTACACTTCTTATCAGGTTGTCCTAAAAGTTCCCTGAAAAGCCTTCAGTTAATTCAAAATGCTGCAGCTATAGTACTGACAGGGATTAGAAGGAGAGAGCATATCTCACCCATATTGGCCTCTCTTCATTGGCTTCCTGTTAATTCTAGAATAGAATTTAAAATTCTTCTTCTTACTTAAAGGTTTTGAATAATCAGGTCCCATCTTATCTTAGGGACCTTATAGTACCATATCACCCCCAATAGAGCGCTTCACTCTCAGACTGCAGGCTTACTTGTAGTTCCTAGGGTTTGTAAGAGTAGAATGGGAGGCAGAGCCTTCAGCTTTCAGGCTCCTCTCCTCTGGAACCAGCTCCCAATTCGGATCAGGGAGACAGACCCCTCTCTACTTTTAAGATTAGGCTTAAAACTTTCCTTTTTGCTAAAGCTTAGTTAGGGCTGGATCAGGTGACCCTGAACCATCCCTTAGTTATGCTGCTACAGACTTAGACTGCTAGGGGGTTCCCATGATGCACTGAGTGTTTCTTTCTCTTTTTGCTCTGTATTTAATCATTAGTGATTGATCTCTGCTCCCCTCCACAGCATGTCTTTTTCCTGGTTCTCTCCCTCAGCCCCAACCAGTCCCACCAGAAGACTGCCCCTCCCTGAGCCTGGTTCTGCTGGAGGTTTCTTCCTGATAAAAGGGAGTTTTTCCTTCCCACTGTCGCCAAGTGCTTGCTCACAGGGGGTCGTTTTGACCATTGGGGTTTTTTCATAATTATTGTATGGCTTTGCCTTGCAATATAAAGCGCCTTGGGGCAACTGTTTGTTGTGATTTGGCGCTATATAAATAATAGATTTTTTTTTTCCATGTTTTGGCCTGATGCCTTGTTTAAGGCTGTAACACTCTCCACATCCAGAAAATTATTACTCTGCATTTTACAAAGCATTAAAAATAAACCTCTGAACATGACAAAGTATAATTATATTATCATTTTAGCGACCCAAAAGGTCTTGAGAGATAATTCACGGCAAAATCAGGTATTTCTACAAAATAAATAAAAATTCAAGCCAATATATTCACTCAAATCAGTTAATCTTTAGAGATATGGGAAACATGGAAACTTGGCAGCTATCTTGGACTTTCTCATTGCTCATTACGTAAAAACTACTGCAGGGATTCTCACCAAATTTGCACCACAGATGCATATTAGGCCATGGAAGAGTCCATCAAATTTTGGAGGCGATCCAGATCAAGGTTCTCATTATATAGTCTTTGAAGGTTTACGCCAAAACTACTTCACGGATTCTCACCACATTTGCACCACAAATGCATATTAGCCTATGGAAGACTCCATTAAATTTTGGAGGTGATCCAGATCCAGGATCAAGTTTCACTTTATAAACGCTTCGAAGGATTACGTCAAAACTACTTCACAAATCCTCACAAAATTTGCACTATACATACATATTAGGCCATGGAAGACCATTAAATTTTGGAGGTGATCCGGATCTGAATTGGCGGACATCAGAAATCTCTATTTGCTCTTGTCTGTTGCTGTGTGGGCGAGCGGCGCCACATTACATTTATCCCCCATTCTCTGATCAGGACGTGAAATCTGACACGTAATATGCACTGTGGTGTCCCACAGTGACGAAGCCTCACAGGACATGTTGGGGCATGTCCAGCTCATGCACAATTTCTTGGATACTCAGACGACTGAAAAACAACCAGAAGCCGTTTGAAAGCCACCTGAAAGTCATCCTGTGAGACCAACACGGAGGTGGTTTTGTCCCGCGCCATGAGCAGCACGGTGGCGCAATCCTCCGCTTCTTTCCATGAAAAAACTCCTGTAACAGTAAAATGTGCTGAGAAAGTGCTGATGTCCACGCCTTCTGCCTTTTTTTGTGAAAGTCAGATGACGTCCCGGATCAACAAAGCCTTCACGCTGGAAATGATCTGGTTGTTTCAGCGGGGTGTCAGCCTGTCGATCGGCGCTCAGAGCGTGCCGCGCTCTCAGACGCTGTGGGCGGTCTTTAAACCGGCTGGAGCACTCCTTAATCTGTGTAATCCCCATAAAATCGTCGCTGAAAGCCATCTAAATTTTCCGAATGGTGTCCAGCTGGAGGTCTCTCACAGTTTCTGGAAAAATTGATGCAGCAAAGCTCCAAATCGTTCAGACATTTTTCGCAATAAAAATCCGATGAGAGGGGTGGACCACTGCTCACTTAAAGCCTGCTCACAGGCAAATGACGCAACCGATAGGCGTGAAAAAACTCACGCATGCGCACGAAGGTTCAAGCTTGGCTGATGCAATCACATGTGATTCAAATCCATATGGTTTTTGCAAAAAATAAAAAGGTCCGATACTTTAACAGACCTCGTATATTCTCAAATAAACTGTTTAACATTTCAAGCGATATTACCCCACTAAAAAAAAAAAAAAAAAAAAAACTGACAGGAATATACCATAATTTGAACCTCACCCCTCTTACTTGTAGGTGATGGTTCACAATTGCACAGCCTTTTGATTTGACATTTGCTTTTCTATGGAAGCCATTACAGCAGCTTCTTGACATTTTTGCACATGCACCAGTACACCTGCAAACCATCATTGCTTACTGAACTACCATGTAACTGTTGCTTGTATATAACCTCGCATATTTTCACATCACACACTGTTGTTTACCTTTTGGCTGCTCGCAGTTTCTCAGTGTGACCACAGCTTATCCAGTACATGTCTGCATTGCTACTGTATTTGATACAAGTTTTATGAAGAATGCCCTCCCTGATGCAAACCCAGTTGTACATGGAGCCCCCGGACTTCCTAAGCAATCTTCAATCCAAGTACTAATTACGACCTATTCTGCCTCACTTCTGAGATCTAACAGGGTCAAGTGTACAGCGTGACTGTGCAGTTTATCGTAACATTACTGCAATACAGCATTATGCCGTATGTAATGAATAAACCAAACCATAATACATACATAAAAAACAAGGACAGAATGTTTTAAGAAATTCCTTTAGGCCTACAGATTCAAAATATAGCTGCAGTAAGCAAAGAATAATTACAAGTTGTCCATTCTCAATTCAAGACCAATATAGTGTACATATGTATCTATATCAGCCTTCACCGAGCAGTTCAGGGCTCCAACAAGCTACCACAACATACCAGAGGGATCACGTAACCTGACAGCCTGCTCAGTCTCTCTCTTTAAGCAGCATGTGGCCTGACATCAAGTCTGCAGCAGCGAAACAAGCTGCTGAGTCGGTCTTTCTACATTGAATCAGCATAAAACAAGGAACCACAAGCTGACACAGGTAGGAGACGACCAAAGGGTGGAACTCAAAATTCAGGCACAGAAGGCAGACGCTCATCAAAAATCTCCAGAGAGAAGATCAGACTCCATTACGTCAGAGGTTAATATCATTGATGTTTTTAGAACTGAAGTGTTGTGAAATAAAAGTTCATCTAATTCAATAGCGAAACACATTGAATGCAAGCTTGCATTCAATTGCAAGAATATTTACAGACAAGTGTTTGTGTTTAGCTGCCACTGTTTTTGCACACAACAGAACTTAATATTTGCAGTCTGAAGTCCACATCTCCAGCATAACCAACGAGGATATATATATTATTAAAATTAATTTTAATTAAATTAATGTCATGACCCCAACACATCACGACAAGCAAAAAATTAGTTTTCAATATGTTTTTCTCATCACTTCCACATCTTACCTGTGATGATGTACTCAGTGTGTGCTCCTGTTTTCCTGTTTTAGGCTAGGAGATAAAAAAAAAAAATGTAAATAAAATAACACCAAAGCTTTTGTTTTGCATGGGGAATTGTTTATTTTAATCAGTAGTAGGTGCATGACAATAATGGCAAGTTTAAGAATGAAAGTTGCACACAAGACAGAAAGGATCTGGCACAGTCAGGCACTAAACAGTCATTTCAGATGAAATCTGGGTGATGTTAAATTATTTTTGGTGAGAGGATGACTGAAAAATTCCACAGCTTCGCTATGACTGCAGCAACTGCGCACCATGACGGGACAAACTGGATGATTTTTTATCTTTACCGAGGATGAAAACTAAGAAACCCCAGCAAGAGATGGATTATTAAAGTTTTCAACATTGCTGTTTACTGCAGCTACAAGAACACAATGAATGCACAAAACATTCCGACAGATTCTCCAGACATTAGCTAACAAGGAACAGTTAATGAATGAGAAAAGCATTTGTACAGGACAAAAACAGGTGAGTTATTTGTGACCAAATCAAACATTTTATTGGAATGGATGTTCCAACGAATGCAACATGTGCTTGTGTATCGGCCCACCCTCCCTTCAGGCAGAATTTTGCACCCAACGTCCAGGGCATTATGAATATTGTTATGAATTAAGTAAATAAATGTAATATTGTTATGAATATTGCTCCAAATCACAACATAAGTCAACCCAAGGCGCTTCACAAGAGTAATGTCTAATGCTGCGTTTACACATAACGACGACAAGTCACGAATGTCTCGAAGTACACATTCTTGGCCACCAGTGATGCCGGTAACGCGTTACTCTAATCTGACCATTTTTTTAGTAACGAGTAATCTAACGCGTTAATCTTTCCAAATCAGTAATCAGATTAAAGTTACTTCTCCATGTCACTGTGCGTTACTATTATTTTCATTGTGGGTCGACAGCAGCATTAAACTTGGTCCGTGGGCAGGAGGTCGGGGTTCGACTGAACTACACACTTTCAGTGAGCTGTGAGCTTTTCATCCACGGTTTTTTGCAGCTGCTCGACTCGTCCTCACCTCTTAAAGCGCGGTGATCAGCACACCTGTACTGAGCTTTACAAAGACATTTTTATACTTTTCCCCCTCCTTTATTTAGAATTCTGAGCTGAGCCGCTCCGTATCATCTCATTAAAAACAGCTGATCCTCCGCGACGCGTCAACAACTAACACTATTTTCCACTCAAATGCACCTACACTCTTTCTGAGGACCACATGATGTGAAAATGCAATAAAACTTTCTTACCTATAAATCTGGTCCTGTTTTCTGCATAAATAAATGTTATCCATTCTTTGTGCTGAAACGCCAAACCAGGAGTGAATCCAGTTGGAATGGGGGTGTGGGGCAAGGATGTGCCCCCCACAACACCCCTAGATTAAAGGTCCAGTTTTGAAGCCGTTTTTTACTACAACTACTATTATTGTTTAAAAATAATAATTTCGACAAGTAAAATGTTTAGAGAGAATTTAAATGTTAGAATTTAATAGTTACATTTATAAACAATGTAGGTTTGAAATTGCAAGTTTTACTGTTACAGTGCTGTCAACAGTTAAATATGAGGTCAAGAAAGAGGTCTTTATTTAACTTTTTATAAAACAAGTATTTATTTTCATTGAAGTCAAGAAAGGGTGACTATAAAGTGAGTTTTGGCAAAACAGGTATTGTCATGTTGACGTGGGTTGTTGTCGGCAGCTGGGGAAAGTAACTAAAAAAGTAACTAGTAATCTAACTTAGTTACTTTTACAATTGAGTAATCAGTAATTGGATTACTTTTGCAAAGTAACTGTGGCAACACTGTTGGCCACTGATCACAAATGTGATTATTCGGGGCAGAGGTGTCAGGTGTCCTCAGGAACTGCTGCAACCTGTTACCACACGTTACGATTAATGGCAAGTGTTGCTGGAGAATTATCAGGAACCATTACGCACGGTCAAGAATAGTGTTCCGCGTTGTTGCGAGCTATAGCACGCTATTGCGCGTAACAGCGCATTGTTAAGTTCTGTCACGCTGTGAACGAGATGAATTGTCCACACACACACACACACATCCAAACGAATTCAGATCACTCCAGTTTTTCAGAAGAACTTTGTGACTGCATGCACAGTTGGGCTCTGTGCCATCAAGTGGCGCAGAGAGGAGGAGGAGGAAACGGACAGAGCCAGATGTGTGGCTTCATGCGGCTCTCATCTCGCGCATTTTCCCAAATATCACGCACATGCAGCAGGTGGAACACCTGCAGGAGCGCGCTGAAGAGCACTGAAATTAGTCTTTTAGCTGACTTGGTGTCAGCAATCAAACTGAATGGGGTGCAGCAGGGTTTAATTTTAATTTAATTGTGCGCATGCTTCTTCCTCCGCCGGACTGGAGGAGGTGCAGAGATGTCTGGCTGCACGTGAGTCTCCTCTCACTCCTCTGGTTCAGACTCGTTCTCCCGCTCATCGGTTACAACAGCAGGTGGAACACCTGCAGGAGTGTCCTGAGGAGCTTCAGCAGGAACTGTGGAATGACACTTGGAGCCGAGCTTAATTGTGCGCACGTGACAGAAAACTGATTCGTCATGGCGCGCAGTGAAATGTGACGCCGCGTTACAAGTCGTGTCAAAACTTGACAGTTTCCGTGTCACTTCGTAATAACGCGTGACAGTTTGGGCTCCAAGAATCATCACAGGAACCACTACGAACGTTGTCACGTTCTATTAAGGATCAATACGCTCAGTTGCGACCTCCACGACGTTGGTTATGTGTAAACGCACCTTAACCTTAACCCCCCCTAAGCAAGTACACAGGCAACAGTGGTAAGAAAAAAAACTCTCTCAGGCCTTATTTGAAGAAGAAACCTTAAGCAAACCAGACTCCAAATGGTGGCCAACTGCTTCGGCCATTCTAACAATAATAAAAAAAACACAACAACAAAAACACACAACAGAGAATTTTCAAAACATACAAAACAAGACCAGAAATAAAGTCCAATTATAGTTAAGTTGCAGTTGTCCAAAAATCTTCCCAGATGGCAAAAATGTTTGTATGGAGATTGATCAAGCTTCTTCCTCAGACAGGCTGCATGTTCAAATAGGCTGCCTCCTCAAACAGGGTCAGATATGGCTGACAACCGAATTCCTAAAACTCAGAATCACAGCAGTTTATGTTCTACCAATATGGAGTTCCACCACGATGAACTGCAGAATGTAGAGATGCTACTGGAGATTCTAAGCTTTTTACTGACCAAGTATAAACACCATACATCTTATTTTATAAAGTCATTTCGCACGGTAGGGGTGCCAAATGTAATCCAAGCATTTGTCACAAAGGTTTTACAAGACTATTTGTGAAGAAATATAATTGAAACAACTCTAGAATTAAAGAAAATATATACGAGTGTGTATATATATATATATATATATATGTATTCTGCTAACTGGAAGGCTTTTCATTGTGACTAGGTTTGACACCTCTGCCTGATTCTAATGATAGGATTTCTAGAAAGTGAAACCAATTTTAAGAGTAAACCTAATTCATGAATGGATAAAAATAAATCAGCAGTCTTGGACAGGTTATGAAGCAAATCTAGACTTTTAGGAGAAAGAGACCCAGCGTCTCTGTTGCACATGACGCACAGCAGTCTGACAAAATAAAAGAGCCAAACATTGGGAGGGACCAACTGCAGGAACTTTGAAGTCTCCAGATTTATACTGAACAATAACAAAGACCAGCCTGCATTAGCTGCAGCCACAGGCCACTGTAAACCCTGATGGAAACTCCACGCAGAGTGCCACTACTGGGTAGGACTATTATGTCACCCCAGTAAAGTCTGCTGTACAGTGCAGTAGAAAAGCCAGCAGATGTGTTACTGCATGCAGATGTTGCCATAGGTACGCACAGTCTGCTGCTCTCCAGTGCACAAGCACTTGATTCTATTTTTCATGAGCCTGGCGGTTGCTAGGGTTTTTGTTTCCATGGCCACGCTGCAGTCCGATGCAACAAAACCCAGTCAGACTCTCTTTGGGTGCCTTGGTACAACACCAGCCCGGGGAAGGATACAGACCATGACCGACACCCTAGAACACATGACCCCAACTGTCTTCATAGTCACTTACAGACAGGGTTATACCTTGTATACTTTCATCCCATCTATCACACAACTATTTATTACTATGGATGGACCTGTTGCAGTGTTTTGTGATTCTCACAGTAAAACTGTGCATGTTTGGGGATACACACACAGTCCCCTCCAAAAGTATTGGAACACATTTCACACATTTTAATTTGTGGCTGTGCATGCATGCCTGCGCTATGCACAGCCACAGTAATTAAGCAATCCACACCAGACTTGCTATGGTGACTGGGGGCACCAAGGGGGAGGTTACTGGGGCCCTTAAGTTGAAAGCGTACGTACACAAACACACAGTCTTCTATATTTGAATCACAACCCGCACATTGAAGCTTACGTTTTCGCAGTTCACGTGGTACTACCATACCACGTGGTTCACGTGGTATGGTAGTAGTTTCGCAGTTCACGTGGTACTCTGGTCAGGTAGCAAGCGTCAAACTTTACTTACTACGTAGTAGCGGCAAGCTAAGGTGCACCTTAATTACAATCCAAACGGGCAAGCGCACACCGTGTGCCAGTTAAAGCACTTTTTTTTTCTCAATTAAAGTGTACCTGCTGTGTATGGATAGAATCGTGCACTTTTTTTTTACAAAAGCGCCAAACTTTGTCCAGGGACTCTTTAGGTTATATTAAGTAATGTCAAAGCGGGAGACATTTGATTTTAGCCCTGTATCCTGCTTTTTTAAAAGGGTGGTTGCATGGTTATAATACAGCGTATATTATGCGATTCATATGACAATACAATCATATGGTTATTATGTAGGGAGCCAGTGATCAAGATTGGACATTGTTAAGCTGTAGAGAATGGCTACTGCAACTAGTGCAAAGCTATACTGAGCTTATGTGATCATGTATCGTCTGGTCATACATCCTTATACATTAGCAGGGTGGTATGTTTCAAAATGGAAAGAGGTACAGGACTCATTTCAGGCCTGTAGGGATCTTTAACAGGCCTCTACCTGACATAAAATTAGGTCACTGTGATCTTCCTAGCATGAAAGCTGTAGAGAGTAGTTCATTAAAAATATTCATGAAACATTTGTGCATATCTAGGAAGTTTGCCAACCAGGTATTTACAATGTTTTCAGTTAAAAAATATGGTAATCTCGTCTTAATACCAATAACATAAAATAATGATAACAACAATAATAATGGTTATGGCCATAAAAACAAAATTGATTTCTTGTAATTAATAAAAAAAAGCATTTCTTTCTGTTCAAACACTGTTGTTATTTTAGAGTGTAAATGTTAGAGTGCATGAGTAGCATCTTTCCTTTGCCCTATGCTCGCAAACAGCTATATTGCATGGGTATATTGATATTCACAATGAGTTAGACAATATTTAGTCACTTTCCCTAGATTAACGCTTTTTCTAAGAGTGTAAGCACACTGAAGTACATTGAAGCATCCCTACTTAGCCTTAATACATTTTTCATAACCTTCAAGTTTATATTATGAACTTAAAAAGACATTTGGATCGAGTTTGTCATGAATTATATGCTGTAGAAGGCTGAAAATGGTTATTCTCTTAACCCCAGTTTTAGAGTGTAGACGTTTATGGATTCATGTCTCCCGATCTTATACTCGTATACTTCAGGACACTATAAAGTACCTCTGATAAAGTTTTGGTGCTTTTGTATAAAAGTGCATGATTCCCCTAAAATTTGTCCCTTAGCCGCCGGACTATTATGAAAAAATACAAAACGGTATGGCACTCTATGGTGAAATCTCTATTGGGGTAAATAGTTCTAAAACCTGAGTTATTGTGCAAGAAGGAGAAGAGTGAGGAAAGCCACCAAGACATCCAGACAACCCAGAAGAAGTTATAGGCTTTTGTGGCTGTGACTGGAGAAAATGCACATAGTGCATGTTTTGCATTTTGTATTCCCAGTTATACAGCTTCATGATGACGTGGTACAGAGGAGGGTTTTCTTTTACTAAAACACCAAATCTAGGCTTGCATCTCAGATGTACCTTCTGGCAAATTGCAGCTGAACTTTCAGGTCTTCTCTAAGAAAATCCTCCCTCAGCGCACACACACACAATGAATTTTACAAACATTTGCTTTTCTTTCAAACTGTCTGTCCTCTGGCTGTGACAAGACCAGTCAGCAGCTAAAACAGCTGCACACACACAAAGAATAGTAAAAGTAAAACTAATGTTTTACCCCCCCACCCCCCAATATGCCTAAAGTCTCTGAGGACAGAATGACATAAAAAGAGCTGATAAAACCTCCTTACCTCTTGATCTGTCGCATTTTCCACATAAATACACAAGGTTTTCATTCTTCCTGCTCAGAGACTGCAAACCAGGGGCCGAATTCAGATGGAAGAGGACTTAATGAGCCTTTCACACTGATACTTCAGGCCAATCCGTCGTGTCCCCAGTCTGTCCGACGCATCCGACACATGCGTCGCTTCGGAAGCGGCAAGGGGGCGGAGATTGCCAACGTCACACTCTGGCTGTTTCCACAACCTGATAAAAGTTTGAGCGATCGCCATCTTGAATTTGGTGGTCGCCTGAACGACAAAAAAAGCTTTAAAAAAAAAAACAGCAGTAGATAAGATAAGAAAGCCTTTATTTATCCCTCAATGGGGAAATTTCAGTGTCCATCGCAGCATAGAACAGTAGGAATGGAAGGTCATGCAATAAAACAGACAAGTATCTCTTAAAAACACAAGAACTAAAAAAAAGCACTGAGTGCCAGGTAACACTAAGGCTACCATTGTTCAGTTCATTGCTGCACTGCCAGATAGGGCTGTCACGATTATTACAATATTTTTCATATTCGCGATTACAGTGAATTATTTATTTTATCCACAATTAGCATAAAACAACTCAGAATCTGACGTCATTGTGGCTGCAGCCTCGCTCTCGTCTTAAGGCGATCCGTCCTGTCGTTTGGACAGGCCGATTAAAATCTAAAATGCGTCTAAGATGCGGAGCTGTGTGTGTGTGTGCGCGCGCGGAGTCAACAGGCTGCAGCCTGTTGACTGGGAGGGGTTGCGTGAGGGAGATTCCTGAATGCAGGTGCGACACGTTACAGTCTGAGAACCATCAGTGTGCAGTGAGCGCGGAGCATAGAGACAATTTTAACCCGAGTGAACATCTTAACAAAACGTGAAGCTTTTACTTCTCTCTGAACTTTCTCTAAAAAGGTGTGATTCTGCCGTTACCGCCCTGTTCACACCAAGTGCGCGTCGTATGCTGAATTTATGAGATGAAATAAACGGTCAAATATCTTTAAAAACATATTTAAAATGAGAATACATGAATGAACTGAGCCAAAAAAAAAAAAAAAAAAAAAAAAAAAAAAAACCTGACATGGTGATGTGGTGATGTTCAGACGCACAGATCACAAAAAGCAGTTGAGAACTCTGAACTTTGTTATTTTCCAAAGGTATTTATTTGTTCAATCTTGAGCTTAATGTAGTGTTTAAGCACAAAACGTGACTGATGAGGAGAAACAATTTCAGAAATGCAACAGAACAACCACAAATCAGAAAAGTTGGGACTGTATGACATGAAGATAAAAATAAAAATGGTGCACGTTCCCAGTTTCTCCACTCACAGAAGCCAAACGTTCTTCCAGAGTTGTGTAATTATACTACAATAGTAGAATATAAAGAAGGGGAAAAAAAGAAAAAAAAAAATAGACAATATATTCGTCAATCGCAATTATTTGTCTGACATCACTCCAGAAATTCCTAATCGTGACAGCCCTACTGCCGGGATGTAAAAGTGATCATATAAAGTGACTTCAGTGTGAAATGTATAAGTTACTCTGATATTTACAATATGGACAGGTTAAAATATAGTAGGCAAAGTGACTTAAGTTTACACCATAAGTTAAATTATTGCACCTAATAAATACAGCAGGTAATGACATGATTATTGTCCTGGTTGCTATGGTTACCACAGTACTAGCATTGTTCATTCTACAGTCTGACAGCAGCCAGGAGAAACGATCTGCGGAATCTCTCCCTCACACAGCGAGGGTGGATGAGTGTCACTGAAACTGCTCTCCAGAGCAGACAGAACGTCCTGCAGGGGGTGACACTCGTGGTCCAGCATAGATTTAAGTTTAGCCAGGACCCTCCTGTCCCCCACCTCCTGCACAGAGTCCAGAGCAGGATTTCCTGATGATCTTATCCAGTCTTTTCCTGTCCCTCTCTGTGATGCTGCTGCTCCAGCAGACCACAACGTACAGGATGGCTGAAGCCACCACAGAGTCATAGAAGGTCCTCAGGAGTGGCCCCCTCACTCCAAAAGACCTCAGCCTCCTCAGGAGGTAGAGGCGGCTCTGACCCTTCCTGCAAAGTGCATCCGTGTTGTGAGTCCAGTCCAGTTTGTTGTTCAGATGAACACCCAGGTACTTATAAGAGTCCACTCTCTCAATGTCCCTTCCCTGGATGTTCACTGGGGGGAGTGTAGTGGGGCGGCTTCTGAAGTCCAACACCATCTCCTTGGTCTTCCCCACGCTGATGAGGAGCTGGTTCCTTTGACACCAGTCCACAAAGTCGAACGATTCTCCCATCACCCTGCTGGGAGAAGCTTTTTTTCAGCTACTTTTCGGAGTGACACCGACCGAGGGAGGACTGACGACTTGGTGGGATATCGATCGAACCGCAACAGCAGGCCGACCCGCACGGAGAAGCCAGCCTTCAGGCATCATCACTGCGCAGAGCGAGGCAGGCAGCCAGGGTGATGGAGCAAACCCACTCAGTCCAAAATCTCCCACTTTTTGGATATTTGTGAAGTCCCAGTTTGCCCAACGGAGTTTAGTTCTGCAGCTTTATCGAGGTGAGAATAAAATAAAAGTAAGACGTGACGTTTACTGAACTGCTGTGAAGGTTTAATGATCGGCTAATGTTAGCGTAGACTTTTAGCACAGTTGATCTGAGTGAACGCTTTAATTTGTAAATGGTTCAGTCTTTATTTTTACCAAATAAAGCTACAGTTTTTTTTTCAGACACCACAAAAGCTCAACTTTAAATAACTTATTCTTTCTGGCGTTTTTTTTTCCCCCATCGTTTTTTTTCCCCCCTTTTTTCCTTTTTTATATATAAACTGTTTAGTGTTTCTTGATATTTAAAGAAATATTTTTATTTGTCCCAATCAGGAACATTTGCTGTGCAGACAACCAAACTTCCATTGATGAGCTGAACACCACGAAGTCCAGTCGAAAGATAACATCTCTGCTCTTCAAATAGGACAGCAGTGTCTTCAGCAACACCACCAGAGTTCAAAGCTGCAGAAGAGACCGTCATCTGGTCCCGAGAACCCAGCATAACATCACCTGCTTCTAAATAAAAGGCTCTTTCAACGGCAACTATTTTATTATTTTTTAAAAAGCGGTTTCATTTTATATTTTAACAATAAATGAACAGATCATTAAAAATGTCCACGAATCAAAGTCCATAGACATTTGCACAGGTAGAAGCTCTCCACTTGTGCTCAAATTCATATTTTAGAAATGACTGTCCTGATAACATTAAAGGCAATTACATATTTTGGCGAAATTACAAGTTGAAATGACCATTAAAAAAATTCATCATGAGGTTTATGTGACAGAAATCCTACTTTACAATCACACTGCAGTCATTGTTAAATTATTTTCTGTTGCATTTATAATAAACATTTGTATTTATTTACAGTGTCTGTTTTTCTGGTTGAAATGAGATATAAATAATCTACCAGACTTTAAAAAATGTACAAATTTCCATGTTGTTTTGTCTAAAAAATAAATGTCTGAGGTTCCTTATGTTAAACAAGAAATTAAGTGAAATTCTGAGGTAACAAACAAACAACAAAAAATATTTCGGAGGATTTTTCTTCAGAAAACTGCTCCATAAATGAGCAGTCCTGTGACACGTATGTTTTGCACAGATCAGTGGTTTCTGCACCGATCCATTTTGTAGAGATCAGTGGTTTCTGCCACTAGTCTTCCGTGTTTTGGCTTGATGCGTCACTGCTATTGGACAACGCGAAGGTACGTCACAGCTCAGAGCATCGGAAGTTGGATTGGATTGAACTTTGACTGCGTCAGGCTCCTGACAAGCGGCAATGCGCGCTCCAGTCAGAAGCGTCGGTTTAGCTTGACTTTTGACGCGACGCTTCTGACGCATCTAAAAAGCAAGGCGTCTCATTGAAAATAATGCTTTTTAGACCGATTTTTGACGGATCTGACGTATTCAGTGTGAAAGGCCCATAATACTACTAATCACAGTTTTAACAACTAAAATGCTTAATCGGTATTACAGTACACTGCTTTCTTTTAATGAATTTTACTATAATACTTTTTGACTAATGATCTGTGCTCTTATTGTATTTTTTTTTTATACATGTTTTATAAGTCACACAAAAGAATTATTATTACTCTAACTCTGCAAGTTTAACTAGCACATTGCCTGTGGGGATCCACATCCACAGGCTCTAGATTGGGTAGTGTTTATAAAATAGGTAGCTGACATTTTTCAAGGGTGGTAATAAATTATGCAAAGGTTCTATAATGAGATGGAATTGCGTACAAGTCCAGAATGTTTTTAGAACCTTAGACCAACAATTTTTAGAAGAACTCAACCCTGTTATTTCCTGTTGATTTGGTAATTTTTTAACATTAATGTACGGTGTTAATGTATTTATACATTGTTTAGGTTCTTATTATCATATATATATATATATATATATATATATATATATATATATATATATATATATATATATATATATATATATATATATATATATATATATATATATATATATATATATATATATATACACACACATACACACCTATTATTATTACTACTTCCATTTTTTCATTGTTTTTTTTTTATATGGACCATAATGGAAATAAGTGTTTTCACTTTTGAGTCATCCATGTATTTTTAACTTGTTTACAATTATATTATGTACTTACATTGAACTTAATAAATAAAATCACGCACATACGCTTTTAATATATAAATGATTTACAGCCTCCTGCTAGAATGGCATGTGAGTCCAGAATGTAATTAGTGTTCATTGTTGTTAGCTAATATCTGTAGTTTCTCTAAAAATATATTAGTCCTATTAATGTTCCCTTTGGCAGCATTCATCCTTGACCCAAAATACATAGGTATAACAAACGGCAAATGTCAGCTCTGCCCAGTTTGCCCATGAGCAAAGTTGCACGTACACAAGCAGAGCATTTTGTCTTTTCTGCATTCTGCCACAAGCAGGTGCTTTTATTTTTACACACCCACAAACGCAGACATGAAAGAAGACATCAAAGTCACTACACTTCTCACTCATAGTAACGGCAACATCACACTTAACTAAACTGAATAAACCAATTGAACTACAAAAAAAAATAATAACAATCACTAACAACACTGTTACAGTAACATGTAACTAACTTCATCAAAGCTTTGAGAGGTAAATTTATTAATTCCCATGTAAAGTAAAACTCACCTAAACCGTCATCGTATAAACCAGATATTCACAGTCAGCAGACAAAAAAGTCCCAATGTTTTTGTATTGTTTTCCATGTAATAAACACATAACATTTTGTACAGCAGATTTTTCACTCACATTGGATAAAATGTCCTGTCTGATGGCAATGCATTTCCATTAAAAACACTGAGCAGTCTGGACGTGCACAGTAACAGATGTACAAATTAAAGTTCAGCACTGACACTCGCCGATTTGTGGAAAGTGGGACCGGAATCATTTCCCTGATTAAAAGCCCGACCGTTTATTCTTTTCAAACCGTGTTCAGACTGGGACCTGAAGCATGACATGCACCTGTTAAATCAGACATAAAAGGCTGTGATTTGACACTTTTCTGCTTTTAATCCTTCGTCTGCCATCATATAATAGTATTTGTGGTGCACACACTGATTAAATATGGATCAGAAAAGTTTGCACATTTACAGTAGAAAGTCGGTAAAAAAGGAAAATGTACAGCTTACCTTTGATTTGGAGGTGATGACTGTAGAAAGAAAAGCTTGTTAAGGGTTAAATTAGTCCAGAATAAAGCATAATCCAGAGACAGAGATCTTTAAAACTGTTGCATGTCTTTGCATGACATGGAGTTAAAGAGCTGCAGAAGCATAAATCAGGCTTTAAATAAATTAAATAACCATGAATTGTAAATTAATATAAATTTGATAGCTTAACTATTTTTATATTTGTTTTTATAGTACCTGTACCTGGATGTGGTTAAATGATTTAAAAAATAAATAATGTTCTGCGTTGACGCCACTCACTCAATTGAGGTACACTAGTCTGACACTGATCAGCAGCACCGGAGCACCCCAGGGAACAGTGCTGGCCACTCTTCTCTTCACACCTCTGACTTCTGCTACAACTCTGAGCTGTGTCACATCCAAAAGTTTTTCAGATGACACAGCCATTGTTAGTGCATCAGGGATGACAGAGAGGAGGAGTACAGGAACCTAGGGAGGGACTTTGCTGTCTGGTGCCACACAAACCACCTACAGCTCAACACCTCAAAGACAAAGGAGCTGGTCATTTACTTTGTTAAGTCCAGACCAAGTCTGCGACCAGCTCTGATCCAGGGAGCTGAGGTGGAGACTGTGGATTCCTACAAGTACCTCGGGCTGTGGCTGGACAGCAAACTGGACAACCCACACCAGCCACCTGTACAGGAAGGAACAGAGCAGGCTGTACTTTCTGAGGAGGTTGTGGCCATTTAACATCTGCAGGAAACGCCTGTGGATGTTCTACCAGTCCGTGGTAGCCAGCGTCCTCTTTTGGACCCATATTCCGCTGCAGAATGTGGACACTGTGTCCATTATCAAGGAGGTCCATATTCAGTACTACACCAGTTGTGGAGTGCAGACAGCCTTTGACTGCATGAGTGTTTCAAATGCTTCCGTTGTTTTTAACTTAAAAAAAAACATCCCATTTAAATAAATAATAATCCTACTGTGAAGCAGAAGCAAAGTGATGTTGATTACTGACTTGATAATGCATTAAAAAAAAAAATTCACACTTAAGTAACAGAAGATTAACTGAAGATGGGGGGGGTCCATTCTCTGCTATAATTATGGGGCTATTCCATGGAGCGCCATTCCTTCCCATTTAATCCCGAATATCAAATCGGGGCACATTTTGAAGCATCATGGTAACTTTTTGATCCATTACTGTCAGTATTTAACAAACTTGGTACACGTCCATCATCAGAACCAGATTTGAAATCGGGATACAATTTTGAACTGTTCAAACATTTAATTCTGATTTTTGAAATTATTCATAGCACATGGTAACTTCCAGGTATTCGTAGTCTTAACGGCTTCGATCATGTTCAAACCTCTTTAAAACAAGGGTATTCGTAGTGAATACGGTTTGAAACTTGTTTGATCGTGCTCCATCAGGGTCAATATTTGATGCCAAAGTAGCATATGTTGCAGTTTTTATTCAAAGTTGAACAGCTCAGCCATGTCTGACCGAGAGCGCAGCTCCTTTCATTTTCAGGCGGGTTGTACTTTATAACCCAGCCTGGTAGGAGGTAAGCTAGATTAAGTCGTTTCATCCCATTTTTTGCACTTTTTTGATCGCAAGGGATGGTACGAGAACGGCACCCCGTGGAATAGCATGTCTTTATTCAGTATTATAGAGGGCCGTTTCAGAACGCAGGTTTAACAAAACCTTTCAGAAAGGGGGGCAAGTTAAGTTCAGAGTTGGTTACTACAGTAGCTGAGACTATTCAGACTGCAGGACTTCATGCTCCAATCCAATCTTCTGCTCAGATCCAATGTTTTGTTATCCTGTTCACATTATTCTATTTAATGCAGCCAACATTAGATTACAGAATTATTCACCATCCAGAACTGAACCACATGTGCAAAAAAACAAAACGCATCATCCAGAGACTGTATACACACACACAAGAAAGTGAAGCGTGACCTTATCTCTGCTTTCACATATCGGACTGGTATCAAACTCGGTCAAGCCACACGTGCACGCATATGTCGGACTTCCTGTGTGTCCAATCCTGTGAGTCACAGATCTCCATGTTGAGGAATGCTTCGGTGAAAGTATACAAGAAATGTGACTTTTTCCAGTCACTGAAATGGTTTTTCATGAAACTCTTATCACAGCTATCTAAGGAATATTCCCACCAAGTCTGAAAGAAATCTGTCCAGCCTTTTTTTTTTTTTATCATTTATAGTGTCCACACACACCCCAATGAAAAGAATTCCCTGCTGGCTGCTTCGCCGGCACACAGGGCAATTAGTCAGACACTCAGTGGTTTTAACCACAGTGACATCCATCTACTGTAATGTCACAAGGAAATGTAGAAATACACTACATTCCTGTTCACAGCTCTAACAATCAATACACAACACCCCAAAATATCAAGAACATCAGAAGAATGCTGTTTGACAAACACGTTAATGGTGCTCTGGTTTATTTTCACTGTTTGAGCTGAAGATGTAGTAGGTGTTGGTGCTGTCTGAACACCCAGCTGTCCTACCTGGGTTGTTGGCCTCACTCTCCAGGACGTGCAGTTCAGTGCACTCAGCTAAGGAGTGTTCCAGGCAGAGCTGCAGGAAGCGCGCCTGCGTTCGGCTCACCCTCTTCAGCAGGGACAGCAGAGCCACCGTCTGCTCGCACTCATTCCACCCCTTGAACCAGCTGGCTAGCACGCCCACCTGGTCGCGAAACATCATGTTCTGTGAGCGGGGGGCTCCACCTGTGACGCAGTCTGCTTCTGCCCCAAGAGCTTCAGCAGGTGGGACGCTAGTTTGGGTAAAGCTGAGGGAGGTTGGTGGTGGTCTTACTGGCTGGTTGCTGATGTCTCTGTGCGGTGTGTCAGTCTGCGAACGCTGGTTAAAGCACTGCCATTGTGGACGGAGGGCAGCAGGGTGTGTTCGGCCCGGTGTCTGACGTACTCCGTCGGGCTGATAATCTCCAGTGGGTGTGTGAGATGCTCTTCTAGATCAGCATTTGGTGATACAAGCTGCTATCGCCTACGTCACTGCCAGAGGGATTGATATCGGATGAGTCAGCTTTCTTCCAGCACACTGTCACTTCAGCTTCACTGGCATTTTCCTTCAGGGAATCCCTCTGAGGCCTGCAGGGCGAAGTTAGATGTGAGGGAGGTAAAAACATGTTCAACAATAATCTGTTGCTAGTCCTATATACAGTACACCTCTCTTTCAAACACTTTTATGCAGCTGAGCAAAAGATTTTGCAGGACCACAAAGACAGGTGCCTCCCTGAAAAGCCTTCAGTTAATTCAAAATGCTGCAGCTAGAGTACTGACAGGGACTAGAAGAAGAGAGCATATCTCACCCATATTGGCCTCTCTTCATTGGCTTCCTGTTAATTCTAGAATAGAATTTAAAATTCTTCTTCTTACTTATAAGGTTTTGAATAATCAGGTCCCATCTTATCTTAGGGACCTCATAGTACCATATCACCCCAATAGAGCACTTCGCTCTCGGACTGCAGGCTTACTTGTAGTTCCTAACGTTTGTAAGAGTAGAATGGGAGGCAGAGCCTTCAGCTTTCAGGCTCCTCTCCTGTGGAACCAGCTCCCAATTCAGATCAGGGAGACAGACACCCTCTCTACTTTTAAGATTAGGCTTAAAACTTTCCTTTTTGCTAAAGCTTATAGTTAGGGCTGGATCAGGTGACCCTGAACCATCCCTTAGTTATGCTGCTATAGACTTAGACTGCTGGGGGGTCCCATGATGCACTGAGTGTTTCTTTCTCTTTTTGCTCTGTATGCACCACTCTGCATTTAATCATTAGTGATTGATCTCTGCTCCCCTCCACAGCATGTCTTTTTCCTGGTTCTCTCCCTCAGCCCCAACCAGTCCCAGCAGAAGACTGCCCCTCCCTGAGCCTGGTTCTGCTGGAGGTTTCTTCCTGTTAAAAGGGAGTTTTTCCTTCCCACTGTTGCAAAGTGCTTGCTCACAGGGGGTCGTTTTGACCGTTGGGGTTTTTCCGTAATTATTGTATGGCCTTGCCTTACACTATAAAGCACCTTGGGGCAACTGTTTGTTGTGATTTGGCGCTATATAAATAAAATTGATTTGATTTATAGTTACAAGGGTCTTCTCTGCATGGTTCGTATTATAGGCGTTACTGGGTTAGACACCCCACCCCCCAAATTAATACCAGCACTCCCAAAACAAGTAAAATAAATAAAAACATCTAAACAAAGAGGTCAACACATCAATATACTGTTCTTACATACAAGTGTAAATATCACAGTACATTTCTTAAAGAAACTTGTAATACACACACCCCCCATAGTGGACCACGCCTTTTCTTAACTGTTAGCTGAACATCTTGTCTGCCCGCGCCACTCCCATCATTACAAATGGTAAATGGACTGCATTTATATAGAGCTTTTCCATCTGCATCCGACGCTCAAAGCGCTTTACACATCGAATGCCTCACATTCACCCCGATGTCAGGCTGCTGCCGTACAAGGTGCCCACTACACACCGGGAGCAACTAGGGGATTAAAGACCTTGCGCAAGGGCCCTTAGTGATTTTCCGGTAAGGCTGGGATTTGAACAGAGGATCCTCTGATCTAAAGCCCAACGCTTTTAGCCACTAGACCATCACCTCCCCTACAAAGGTTATTTATTCATGTAAGTCTAGGGCCCAGTGCGTGACACAAGCCAAACGATACTGTCGAAGGTGAATGTAAGTGTAGGCATCTAACTTGTTCAGTTTGGTTAGTTACAGGATCCAGTGAATGTCTGGAAGCATTTTCCACTGCTGCTCCAAAACTATGGAACAACTTACCACTGAAGATCAGACAAGATGATCAATGGGTTCCTAGGGTTTGTAAGAGTAGAATGGGAGACAGAGCCTTCAGCTTTCAGGCTCCTCTCCTCTGGAACCAGCTCCCAATTCGGATTAGGGAGACAGACACCCTCTCTACTTTTAAGATTAGGCTTAAAACTTTCCTTTTTGCTAAAGCTTATAGTTAGGGCTGGATCAGGTGACCCTGAACCATCCCTTAGTTATGCTGCTATAGACTTAGAGTGCTGGGGGATTCTCATGATGCACTGAGTGCTTCTTTTTATTCACCTCTTTTTGCTCTGTATGCACCACTCTGCATTTAATCATTAGTGATTGATCTCTGCTGTCTTCCACAGCATGTCTTTTTCCTGATTCTCTTCCCTCAGCCCCAACCAGTCCCAGCAGAAGACTGCCCCTCCCTGAGCCTGGTTCTGCTGGAGGTTTCTTCCTGTTAAAAGGGAGTTTTTCCTTCCCACTGTCGCCAAGTGCTTGCTCATAGGGGGTCGTTTTGACCATTGGGGTTTTTCTGTAATTATTGTATGGCTTTTACCTTACAATATAAAGCACCTTGGGGCAACTGTTTGTTGTGATTTGGCGCTATATAAATAAAATTGATTTGATTCATTTTTTTAAACCAGTCTTAAAACCCATTTTTACTCCCTGGCTTTTAACTCTACATGAGAGACTGTTTTTGTTTTAGTATTTTATGGTTTGCATTTATTTATTGTTTTATTGTTTCTAATTACTTTAGAAACAATGAAGCAATTGTTCTCATTTATTTTATTGCTTTGAATTGTTTTGTTTTTATGTACAGCACTTTGTTTTCAACTACGGTTGTTTTAAAGTGCTATATAAATAAAGCTGAGTTGAGTTGCGCCTAAGCCATCTTAATCCAGTTAAGGGTCACAGGGGGTTGTGAGCTAGAACCCAGTGGTCACTGGGACTAAGAGACAGAGGCAGGATACATCCTGGACAGGCTGCCAGTCTATTGTAGGGCTGAGGTAGTGTTGAAGTTATGTTAAACTGGAGGGAATGGACTTTATCCAGCCATCTAGTTTTCAACCTATACATTGACTTCCACTTAATAGGCTTTTAAAAAGATGAGGATCAAGTTATATTTGGGTTAGGGTTAGTGCGGTTAGAGTGGTTGCCATCCAAGACCTGAGGTGGTTCCGTTGTGTTGTTGGCGCGGCAAGCCTCGGCATCACTGCTGAACTCATCTGCAATCATCACCAGCAGATCTCAGTGTGTATGCGCACCGCCATTTTTCTGCTAAATCAATTCAACACAAAGTGAGTATGGGACAACTGTGAACCATGGGATCCCAATTGGGTTGCCGTGGGTTATACAGTTTCACAGACTGCAGAGTGAGTTAGCAAGCCACTGTCCATCCAGCAACAATGATAGCCACAGTATTATACCATGGTATTACTACTTTTGCACTATCTAGACCCTTTAATATTGCTTTATTAAAAGTAAAGATTTAACCTCATTTTCAAAAATGCTCCCTCAAAGTTAAAATCTAGGTTTTAAAAAATTAACAGTTCAAAATTTTTTACAGTTTTATATGTTTCATGCTAATCAGAGCTGTGCCTAAATGTTTAGGCATATTGATCTCAAAACTAATGGGTATTTGGCATTTTTTCATTATTACGTTTCTTGGCATATAAAAATAAATAAATAAAAGAAAATTAGCCCAATGCGTGTTCAATTTATTTCATTTATATAGCCCCAAATCACAACAAAGCTGCCTCAAGGTGCTTCACACAAGTAAGGTCTAACTTTACCAACCCCTAGAGCAAGCACACAGGCGACACTGGTAAGGAAAAACTCCCTCTGATGATTTGAGGAAGAAACCTCAAGCAGACCAGACTCAAAGGGGTGGCCCACTGTTCTATATTATCTGGGTGTTGACTGTAATCCATATTGTGGTGCACAACCACACTGGTGAAGACTGACATCGGTGTGCCGGCCATCCCTAGTTAATGTTAAAGCCTCACAAAATTCTACCTTCACACGAAAGTGGCTTTGGTAAAATCAGTTGTCATCCACTCGCAATGGTATCCAACAGGTGATATTAAAAAGGCAGGGAGGCTGCTAAATTGTATAAGTTTCAACGGCACTTCATGCCACATGACCAACAAAGGAGTGTTTCACGAGAAAAGACGTGTGTAGCGCACAATAAAATCCAGGTGGGGGGATCACTCATTTATTTATTGTGTGCACTTCTTGTATGTCAATAGCCATAAAAACTTGCAGCCAAATACCAATGACTGATGTCTTCGACTGAATGTCCTGATTAACCAGTATAAAAAGGTACGTTAACATTAGCTACAAGCGGCAGAGACAAAGCAACAACGTGCCATTTATTTTCAATCAGAGTGGGTGTTTTGCAGCCACAAGAGAACAGCTGCTCTGCCACTAGCTAGGTGGGGCCAAACCAGACTTAAAGTCTATTTTACGCAAATGCTCAGTAACACTACACAGCGACTGCCAATCTGAGTGAATAGGCAGCGTGACATCAGCTGGTTGTCCGCTGGAACAAAATAATCCAAAACAGTTCCATTTCTATATGGTAGGGGTGCCAGGAAAAAAAGAAAAAAAAAAATTGATTCACGTCCGAATCGCTATTCTTATTTATTAAGATTCCGAATCGATCCAAAATGTCCAAGAATCAATTTTTGAAAAGCATTTTTTTTTAACATTTTCTTGCTTACTAGCTGCGTGTACCGTTTGTCAGGCAACGGCCTCCGTACTACAGCGTCCCCGCTAGGGGAGGGCCCGGCGTGCTTCAAACATTCGTGAGCTGCAGCTTAGCATGGCGGACGAAGAGCTAATTCAGCCAGCACCGTCTTTGCTGAAGGCAAATGTTTGGACGCATTTTGAATTTTATTATTTGCTGCGTAAGAAGGAGCTTGACATGACTTATGCAGTGTGCAAAATCTGCAAAATGAAAGTCAAGTACTTCGGAAACACTTCAAATCCTTGAGCCCACATGCTACACCATCACCCAGAGCTAAAAGAAGCAGAGCAGCGGTCTCTGCCGACTACTGACCAGCGCACACTCCATCACTTCGCTAAACTGCCAGCCAACTCTGAACAAGCAAAGCAGATAAGTAAATTTACATCTTTAGAATCACTTAACCTTGTAAAGCTGCATTTTCTTAAACATGAACATTTTTTAAGTAATATAACTATTTCTCAGAGCGCTTTCAATCGAAAATCGATTCTTAATCAAATCGTCACCCCAAGAATCGGAATCGAATTGAATCGTGAGTTGTAAGATTCACATCCCTACTATATGGATCTTTTTATATGGATATTTTTCGTACATTTTGTAAAGGTTAGTAAGTTAGTAAAAGAAATAAACACTTCTAAACCTAAAATGTTTTTATAACCAGGTAACTCCTCTGAAGTGATTTACAAGACTTCTTATGGAGATATAGTGGGCACGCCCATCAAGTGACAAAGCCAACTGTGTGTTGCAGTCAGTTGTAGCTAACGTGACCGTGGCTTAAGCACTGTAATCACAACTACATCTGCGTGAGGTTCTACCTGTTGATTTTTTATATAATTTTCCCAGCCTGTGAAGAATGCAGTGTGTGCATCTGGCGTTGGTGGGGCTGGGGCCTGTTAGCAGTCGAGCCCGCGGCCCTGCAGCGGCCTGTCTGCGGCCCTGTCACGGCACACAGCCCCTGTTGCTTCAGCCTGTAAAAACTCATACATGCATTTATAGGTCGCCTCCTCGCCATCAGGCCTGTGGCATTCACCGCCGAGACAAAAATAAATATTTTTCGCAGTTGGTATCCACCCATTACTAAAAATACTGCCGTCCGTACTACTGGCGCTGCATCCCGGAATTTTCCAAAAAGGAAGGACGCCGGCTGAGCGGCTGCGGAGCGCCGACACGCCGTTATTTTAATGACAGGTTCCTGATATAAAGCTGCGTTTGAACGCCCGCACAGCCTGAAATAATGTACCTCCAAGTGTCAGCCAAACTCACAAATACACACGTGTGGCTAAAACTAAAAAAGACCCACACACACACACACCGAGCCGTCAGAGCCGTGGGCAACATTAAATACCAATGCGAACAGAAAGGCCTTTTTGTCAAATATACAAAATACAAAGCAGCGAACAAACCCCGACAGGAGGTACATTTAAACTCACACAGAGCCAGAAAACGGCGGCTAGCACACAAAAACACACGGGGATAAAAGAAAAGAAAAAAAAACTCCAGTGTTGTGTGGACAGCGTTTGTAAATGCTGAAATATAACGGCACGTACCTCCGAGCGCAATTTTCGGGGAGCGGCGCCCCTTTACTCCTCCTGCTCTGCAAGATCGACCATCTCCAACTTTTCCTCCTCCTCTCCCTCCAACAGCAGCCTGCTCCGCTCTAAAGCACGGCTGCCAAGTCAGACCAAACACAACCTGCCACTTCCCTTTTCGCCTTTCAAAATAAAGGCTTCTCTGTGCTATTAATTCACTAGGCCGCAGGAAGACAGTTGGTGGGCGTGGGTAGCTGAGCCCCCCCGGTGCTTTCTTTTATGAGCTGAAAACCCACAGCATTGTCTGTCCCCCTGGCATTCCAGAAACCACTCCAAAACTTCCCTCAGTAAATGATAATGGTGGTATCCTCCATGTCAGCTTGGCATCATATCACTTTCACTTCCACATTTCACAGCTTTGGGCATATTTTGCTTTGGATGGATGGATGGATGGATGGATGGATGGATGGATGGATGGATGGATGGATGGATGGATGGATGGATGGATGGATGGATGGATGGATGGATGGATGGATGGATGGATAGCTTTATTATCATTGTCATTACAACAACGAGATTGCCACACTCACATTCCACAGACAAACAGCAATTAATCCACAATTATTACTTGTTTACCGTAATAATGGCACACATCAGAATTAAGACAACACATATACATTTGACATTGTTTATGTGCACTAAACTTCAAACAGTCCGTATTCCAAATTGAGGCGATGTGAGTGTGTGGTAGCCACTGCAACCGGGAACTTGGGAAGAATGGGAGCCTGCCGCAGGGGGGGCAGGAAGGAAGGTGAAAGGGAAAAACTGGAGCATACTTCAGTCCATGTGTAAGCCTGTCAGTTTATTGTCTTGTGGGTTGAGATAAGAATGGAGCTGAATAATCTCACCAAGGCCTGAATAAATTCCTCTGGAGGTAAACAGTGGGCAATTTGTCCTTGAGACTACATAAGTCTGGAGTGTCGTAGCTGAGCAGTGAAAAACACTGAATTTAGAATATTCCCAATTATGAATTAAGAATATTCACCGGCCTCCGAAACCTGCAGCTTCAACTGCAAGGCACGCATCAGCTCCAAGGTGTCATCCAATTTGCGTCTAAGTCCAAGAGTCAACGCAGTCTGAGAATGCACTGCCTTGCCAACCTCATTAATCATGACGGACAAGCGAGGGCCCGTGGTTCTTGATGCCGTCGTCTTGCCAATTTTCCGGTTTGGGTGCAAACAAGCATATGAGTGGATGTCCAGAGTCCTGGTATTTTTGCAATCTGTTAGGAGAAATTGGGTTTTGAGATGTTTGGGGCAAGGCATCTTGTGAATCTGTTTTTCTTCTTCTTCTTTTTCTGGAAAATTTATAATAATAATAATAATAATAATAATAATAATAATAATAATAGTAAGTCCCTTTGGCTGCTCCCTTGTTTTGTACTTGGGGTCGCCACAGCAAATCCAAGGTGGATCTGCATGTTGAATTGGCACAAATTTTACACCGGATGCCCTTCCTGACGCAACTCCACATTACATGGAGAAATGTGGTAGGGGTGGGATTCGACCCGGGAACCTTCCGCACTGAAACCAATAATAATAATAATAATAATAATAATAATAATATTACTTCTATTTTGTCATTTGATTTTTAAATGGACCTTAACGGAAATAAGTGTTTTCACTTTCTTGTGTGATCCATGTATTTTTAATGTATTTACAGTTATGTCTTGCGCTTACATTGAACTTACTAAATAAAACCATGTACTCATGCTTTTAATATAAAGATATCAATCCGTAAGATATCAATCTGATATCCGTAATTTCTCCAAAAATATTAGTCTTATCTGCACCTCAACAACCATCATGAAACTCTTTTGGTTCCTCCACTTGTCGGCTGCTTATTAACTATCAATTATTGCTACTTTGAATTGTAAATATTTGTATGTAGGTTCTGTTTTAATTGTTTTTCTGTCATGATTAATTTATGTTGGTATGCTGTGTGGTCTTAGTCTGTTTCTGTGTTACTGGGACTACGGATGGAAATTAGCATCCTGCTATAATCCGGCATATTTACATGTAACAATGTTCATTAAAATGCATTTTCCCATTTCAAATAAACATATATGAATAATAATAATAATAGTAGTAGTAGTAGTAGTAGTAGTAGTAGTAGTAGTAGTGTGACCCAAACAATTTATAAATACATTAAGACAGTAAATTAAGATAAAAAATAATATAATTAACAGGAAATGAAAGGGTTGAGTTCTTCTTCTAAAAACTGTTCAGGTCTAAGGTTCTCAAAACATTCTGGACTCACACACCATTCCAACTCATTATAGAAACTTTGCAGAATTTATTACCACCCTTGAAAAAATGTCAGCTACCTATTTTATAAACACTACCCAATCTAGAACCCATGGATCCCCACGGGCAATGCACTAATGTAGATTAAAAACAGGAAACTGTGGTCCTGATTGTTGCTTACAAGGTCAACTTTTTTGCTTTGTAACATCACAGAAAAATTCTTGTTTAGCTGCTATAAAACCAGGTCTCTGTCTGTCTTTTGGACTGTCATCCTCATTAAATATAACTCAACATCCAATTTGTCCAAGGGGAAGGGGAAAAGTTTTGAATTTTACTTATTTTTTACTTTGGACAGGAAATTTTTGTGGCTGGTGCTTTAACACACAGTTGAGGTGGAGTTTTCTGCTGTTTTGTCTTTGAAAACATTGGGCACAGCATGATAGAAATGGTTGGCACTCATGCTCCAATCTCTTCAAACATGTGCAGGTGCATAATGAAGGGCATCTGGCATTACATTTGTGCCATACTGGTGTCGCAGACCGAACGGTCCCCCCCCTAAAAATTGGCCCGCCCTGCCTCCATTGCGCATGCGTCATTTGGGACCACAGCAGCTTGTCTGAGATGACAAAGTAAAACCTCTTAAATCACTCTAAAGTCAGTTTTAAGCAGAAACGAGGCGATACTTGGTGACGCTTTGAAATGACCGACGCTCAGTGAACGCATCAGTTAGCAGCCCGTGTAGCCGTGGTGCTCTGATCACTTCATCCGTCTTTTATAATGAAATAATGCTGAATTCATGTGGAAATGATTGTTGTACAAAAGCTTCAGATATTTGTCGCTGAGATAGTTGATGACTGGAGTGCAGTTTGAAGCAGAAATGAGGTGATAATCCGTGAACCGTGGCTAATGACGCATGCGCAGTGAAGGCAGGGTGGAGCGATTTTTAGGGGGGACTGTTCAGTCTTTGACACCGAATCCACTGTGGCAACCCCAAGAAAAATAGGAGAAACCAAAACAAATGAGTTTCTAACTGAAACAAGGGGCGTCTGGTTTGCTGTGCGCTGCTCACCAGTACAGCGTCAGGACTGGAACACTAATACAAACACAAAGGGTTGGATCCCTTGGTGGTCTAATTTCCTTGATAGAATCCACATCTGCGGTTTCAACAGTGTTACATTGATGGCAATTACAGAAACGAAACAAATAAAATCAAAATTAGAACCCCATTGCGTAGCTTCGAAATCCACGTTAAAATAGGTTTACAACTACTGATTTGATCTCAGTGGCTACAAACAGTCAACAAAGTGCATCAATCACCATACATGTATTTTTTAAACTTATCATTACAAAGTTTTACAACCAGCAACTCTTGTGACTAAAATACACCCTCCCCACCCCAAATTACATTAATTACACTCTATTTATTTTTTTTGAATGACTTATTAGTCTATGCCTGGTCTCTCATTTCTGACACATTTGATTCAGTTGTTTTATTGTTTTAGCTTGTCATTCTGTTATGTAGCTCACTTGTACTGATTTATTATCTAATGGTGAATCACTGCATTGCAAACTGCATTTTGGACTTGTAAAGTGAGGCTGATCCAACAAACAACGTTTGAAAACTAACATTTTTTTTTTTTAGACAGATTGTACCCAGTGGCGGCGCCAGGAAATTTTTGTTGCAGGGGCTGAGGGGGGAGTGGGGTAAAAGTTGTAGGGGCTCCACAAAATGTCATTGAAATGAACAATATATAGTAAATCACTTTATAAATACCAAGGTATATGTTTTAGTCATCCATGCTCCTCTAAAATGTGGTATAAATCAATCAATCAATCAATTTTTTTTTTTTTATATAGTGCCAAATCACAACAAACAGTTGCCCCAAGGCGCTTTATATTGTAAGGCAAGGCCATACAATAATTATGTAAAACCCCAACGGTCAAAACGACCCCCTGTGAGCAAGCACTTGGCTACAGTGGGAAGGAAAAACTCCCTTTTAACAGGAAGAAACCTCCAGCAGAACCAGGCTCAGGGAGGGGCAGTCTTCTGCTGGGACTGGTTGGGGCTGAGGGAGAGAACCTGTTATGTGTCGGACGCAGCCCGGAGAACCGACCAGCGTTTGAAGGACCCAGTATGAAATAAGCAGAGCACGGTACAAAGGATAACAGAGTTTAATAAACATAACAGTGATGTGAAAAATATAAAAGTGCGCGGTCTGGCGTGGTGGATTGCGGTGCGCTCCCAGCAGCGCTAACGGTCCAGAGCCAGAACCAGTTCGGACCCAAGGACCCCGCCGACACCCCCCAGGTGGCCGCGACAAACCGAGTCTGTGAATGAAGAAATCATCTTGTGAGTCCACACTCAACACACAGAGAGAACGCTCAAAGGTGTACAAACAGCAAACACTTCCTGGCTTAATTACTAATCAGCTTCCCACCCTGCAGGCATGGACCATCCTGTTCACAAACTCACTGCAGTGGAAGCTAATTAAAATGACTAACATAACAGCTCAATATAATAAGGTGTGAGGGACACCACATTTACTGACTGTATAAATGTTAGTCAAAATCTAACGTACCTCAGGAAGTGTGCTGACGAGCGTGAGACCTCACCCCCTCCTCTTTCACAGACCATGCATCAAACCTGGACGTTCTCTGCATCCACTGATGATGAGATGGCTCTTGAGACGACGATCTCACCCGTCTGGTCACAAGGTCGAGTCTCTGGCAAACACACACTGTGCACTCCAGACTTAAATGCCACCATGTTCCAATCCGTGTAGATGCACCACAGCTGTGAGTCCTGACGAGCTGCACGTGATCAGCCTCAGGTGATCAGGGTGAGGTCCTGATAAACTCAGCTACACAGCCACTCAGTCCCAAATGCGCACCACCTGGGAGGAAAACCAAAAGACAGAAACAGAAGACACACAAAAGCCAGCCAGGCACGCCAGCCACAACAGAACCAGGAAAAAGACATGCTGTGGAGGGGAGCAGAGATCGATCACTAATGATTAAATGCAGAGTGGTGCATACAGAGCAAAAAGAGAAAGAAACAGTGCATCATGGGAACCCCCCAGCAGTCTAAGTCTATAGCAGCATAACTAAGGGATGGTTCAGGGTCACCTGATCCAGCCCTAACTATAAGCTTTAGCAAAAAGGAAAGTTTTAAGCCTAATCTTAAAAGTAGAGAGGGTGTCTGTCTCCCTGATCTGAATTGGGAGCTGGTTCCACAGGAGAGGAGCCTGAAAGCTGAAGGCTCTGCCTCCCATTCTACTCTTACAAACCCTAGGAACTACAAGTAAGCCTGCAGTCTGAGAGCGAAGCGCTCTATTGGGGTGATATGGTACTACGAGGTCCCTAAGATAAGATGGGACCTGATTATTCAAAACCTTATAAGTAAGAAGAAGAATTTTAAATTCTATTCTAGAATTAACAGGAAGCCAATGAAGAGAGGCCAATATGGGTGAGATATGTCTGTAAGACAATCCTGCAGTTTAGCTAATTGGTGTGTGTCCTCTGGCTTCATGGATAGATAAAGCTGGGTATCATCTGCGTAACAATGAAAATTTAAGCAATACCGTCTAATAATTGTTGTGTGGCTGGGGGGGCCTGGCTACCTTTTGTTTCTGTTTTCTGTCCTGTCTTTTGTTTTTCCTTCCAGGTGGCTTGCATTTGGGACTGAGTGGCTGTGTAGCTGAGTTTATCAGGACCTCACCCTGATCACCTGAGGCTGATCACCTGCGGCTCGTCAGGACTCACAGCTGTGGTGCATCTACAATGGATTGGAACATGGTGGCATTTAAGACTGGAGTACACAGTGTGTATTTGCCAGAGACTCGACCTTGTGACCAGACGGGTGAGATCGTCGTCTCGGGAGCCATCTCATCATCAGTGGATGCAGAGAAAGTCCAGGTTTGATGCATGGTCTGTGAAAGAGGAGGGGGTGAGGTCTCACGCTCGTCAGCACACTTCCTGAGGTACGTTAGATTTTGTGACTAACATTTATACAGTCAGTAAATGTGGTGTCCCTCACACCTTATTATATTGAGCTGTATGTTGGTCGTGTAATCATCTTCCACTGCTGTGGAGTTGTGTGAACTGGATGTTCCATGCCTGCAGGGTGGGAAGCTGATTAGTAATTAAGCCAGGAAGTGTTTGCTGTTTGTGCACCTTTGAGCGTTCTCTCTGTGTGTTGAGTGTGGACTCACATAATGATTCCTTCTTTCACAGACTCGGTTTGTCGCGGCCACCTGGGGGGTGTCGGCGGGGTCCTTGGGTCCGAATTGGTTCTGGCTCCGGACCGTTGGCGCTGCTGGGAGCGCACCGCAAAACCACCACGCCAGACCGAGCACTTTTATATTTTTTCACATCACTGTTATGTTTATTAAACTCTGTTATCCTTTGTACCGTGCTCTGCTTATTTTATACTGGGTCCTTCAAACGCTGGTCGGTTCTCCGGGCTGCGTCCGACACATAACAATAATACTGCCTAAGGGAAGCATGTATAAAGTGAATAAAATTGGTCCTAGCACAGAACCTTGTGGAACTCCATAATTAACTTTAGTCTGTGAAGAAGATTCCCCATTTACATGATCAAATTGTAATCTATTAGACAAATATGATTCAAACCACCGCAGCGCAGTGCCTTTAATACCTATGGCATGCTCTAATCTCTGTAATAAAATTTTATGGTCAACAGTATCAAAAGCAGCACTGAGGTCTAACAGAAAAAGCACAGAGATGAGTCCACTGTCTGAGGCCATAAGAAGATCATTTGTAACCTTCACTAATGCTGTTTCTGTACTATGATGAATTCTAAAACCTGACTGAAACTCTTCAAATAGACCATTCCTCTGCAGATGATCAGTTAGCTGTTTTACAACTACCCTTTCAAGAATTTTTGAGAGAAAAGGAAGGTTGGAGATTGGCCTATAATTAGCTAAGATAGCTGGGTCAAGTGATGGCTTTTTAAGTAATGGTTTAATTACTGCCACCTTAAAAGCCTGTGGTACATAGCCTACTAATAAAGATAGATTGATCATATTTAAGATCGAAGCATTAAATAATGGTAGGGCTTCCTTGAGCAGCCTGGTAGGAATGGGGTCTAATAAACATGTTGATGGTTTGGATGAAGTAACTAATGAAAATAACTCAGACAGAACAATCGGAGAGAAAGAGTCTAACCAAATACCGGCATCACTGAAAGCAGCCAAAGATAACGATACGTCTTTGGGATGGTTATGAGTAATTTGTTCTCTAATAGTTAAAATTTTGTTAGCAAAGAAATTCATGAAGTCATTACTAGTTAAAGTAATGCACACACACTTCATTTCCTGAGTTCAGCACGAGCTCAGGAAGTGGACGCTTATTTTGGCCGAACAACGATATACAGCTTCTGCATATTCTGTGTTAATGCGCGGCTGTGGCCGAAGTGCTTGATGAATTCCTGCGCAAAAAGTAGTTCCCAGATAATTATGATATATTCCTGCGAGATAATAAGTATATTTCATCTAAATCAATTCTAAAATTTACCAGTAATAAAATTATAAAGATAAGTGAAGTTTTAAGAGTGCCCGTAATAAATATTTAGGAAACCTAAATTTTTGGAGTATGGAGTTAAATTTGTCTTATTAATACATGCAAATGCACAGAGGGTGATTTACAAATATCCTTTGATTTGTACATGTGCTTTGTGATTCATAAACACAAATTTCTGATTTGTAACTTGTGTGTGGGTTTTTACAAATAACTGTTTATTTGAAAAACTGAAAATTCTGTTTGTGAAGGATGATTCAGCATTGGTAGATCACCGAACACACGCATTCATCACTTTGCTCAGTTACGCAATATTGAGACATTCTCAGCGCAAAACTGCAGTTGAGATCCACAAATATGTCAGTCGCTATTCACATTATTGGCAGAATTATTGGGGGGGGGCTGAGGGGGGGCTTGGCTCATTATTGGGGGGCTTAAGCCCCCCCAAGCCCCCCCTTGGTGCCGCCACTAATTCTACAGTAATCACTAAAAGTAATCAATTTGTGAATTTCCATAATAATGGAATATACTTATATTAAGCATTTGATTTAAGATGAATAAAATATAAGAGAAGAACGACACGAATGTGTACTGAATTTGCAGACTAGATCATTTGATACCCTGCCTGAATAAATCCAGTAGTTACATAGCAATTTTATTTTGAAGAAAGGATTGGCTTTAGTCTGGTAGTGTTTTGGCTGAATTGACGCATGGTGCTGCTGTTTCCACATGCTAATCATTAGCTTCAGGAGAGAGAGAGAGAGGGGGGGGGGTGGCTTTGGGTGTCCCTGTGTGTCTAATGCCTCCACTGGAATATGATGAGCCTCTGAGTCCAGGACATAAATTCTGACAAATCATTTCCTCTACCTCAATCAGGCCCTGCCTATTTTTAGACGTCTCACAGTGAAGACGTCACAGCAGATCATCTGTCTCCATCTCACCCTGTCCTCTGTCACACCAACCACCTGCATGTTCTCCCTCAGCACATCCATAAACCTCCTCTTTGGCCTCCCTCTTTCCTCCTGCCTGGTGGTTCCATCCTCAGCATCCTTCTCCCTATATACCCCGTGTCCCTCCTCTGCACATGTCCAAACCACCTCAATTGTAGCTCTCTGAGTTAGTCTAAAACATCCTACCTTTGTTGCCCCTCTGATAATGTTTACTCCTAATCCTGTCCAACCTACTTGTCATTTTTTCCCTTTATTCTCACGCTTTACTCTTCTGTCACAAATCCCTCCTGGCACTCTGGTGCAGCCACTCCACCCTGCCAGCATTCTTGTCTTCACCTCTCTGCCACACTCACAAAAGTAACACTGTCGGTGTTAGTTTTACACTGCCAGTGTACATATGGGTCTGCTCTGGTCAGAGTGGGACCATATGTACATTGTCAGTGTTAACACTGGCGATTTTACTGTGTGGTACACAGTAAATTTTGCAGAGTAAAATATACTCTGCCAGGATAACTTTTGGTCCTAGTCCAAATAGAGTTAAATATACTCTATCACAGTGCTAAATCAGTTCTATGACATGGTAAAATCAACTCTATCATGCTGTGAATGACTCTTATTGGAACTGAAAAATGAGATTTGACAAGACGGTAGAGCTGATTTCACTCTATAATAGAGTATACTTAACTCTATTTGGACTGGGACCAAATGTTATCCTGGCAGAGTATATTTTACTCTGAAAATTTACTGTGTATATCAATCAAATGTAATGTGGCAACAATCACATCACAACACACACTTTACATGTTGTCTTCACACATTGACCTAGGTTTCTAAACTCTTCTTTTGGCAACCCCATCTATAAATTCTTGTATCATCCCTGGATGAAGCTATTTTTACACAGCACATGATTCTTAAGCTTCAGGTAGTTTATAATTCATTCTGCCAAATGGGTAGGCCTTAAGTCACCATCCTTGTTTGTCTCTTTGTGGATAACTCAAAAGGTACAGGGGTTGATTTTGACCATTTCTGAGCAGATGGTCTTTGGAGCAGGAACCAGATGATTTCATTTTGAGACCGATCTGGATCCATTTCCAAATCTTATCCATTTACATGTTTCATAGTATTTCAAGAAAGAACCAGCTTGATGACATCAAAAAGACCTGGATATAAACTTCATGAAAGTAGGAAGGAAAAGGAAGATAGAGGGATACCTGACAGACAATAACTTATGTCAGATGTGGAGGGGCATCAGGTCTGGACCAACTACAAAGGTCACCCCCCGCCCCCCAACATCCTCCAGCATTAGCAGCACACTGGCAGAGTAGCTAAGCAGCTTCTTTGCCTGGTTCAAGACCACCACCACCCACATGCAGTCACTGCCTCCCCCTGGTTCCAGTACCTCACTTCTCTCTCTCCAGGAGCATGAAGTGAGATAAAACCTAAGAGCAGTGAACCCCAGGAAAGCTGCTGGCCCTGACGGTATCCCAGGGGCAGTGATTAAATCGTGTGCAGACCAACTGGCAGGGATCCTCACCGAACTCTTCAACCTCTCCCTGACATGTGCCACTTTCCCCACATGTCTGAAGGCCTCCGCCATTGTCCCCATCCCCAAAAAACCTGCTATAGACAGCCTGAATGATTATAGACCCATCACCCTGATGTCTGTAATGAAGTACCTGGAGCGATCAGTCTCCCAGCACATCAGAAATTACCTCCATCCCTCCCTCCCTCGACCTTCACCAGTTGCTTACAGGGCAAACTGGTCTACAGAGGATGCCATCGCCCTCACTCCCCACACAGTCCTGAGCCACCTGGAGAACAAGAAGAGCTGTGAGGATGCTCTTTGTGGACTACAGCTAAGCATTTAATACCATCATACTGCAACAGGGATGAGACAGCGTACAGGGCTGAGGTGGAGGAACTGTCACTTTGGTGCTCAGAGAACAACCTGATCCTGAACATTCATAAGACAAAATAACTCATCATGGACTTCAGGAGGAACAGACAGGACTACCCCTCAAATGGAAAACAGGTGGAACCTGTCAGCACTTTTGAGTTTCTGCACACCCACATTTCCACAGACCACACCTGGATTTCCAACATCATAGGGCTCTGGATTAGCGTTGTTGTTGGTTGTTTTCCATTTAGGGTGGAACTGTATGTTAATTTAGCACATGTTTTTTTGCCAGATGCACCTTCCTGATACAATTTCAATTTATTTTAATTTATATAGCGCCAAATCACAACAAATTTGCCTCAAGGCGCTTCACACAAGTAAGGTCTAACCATACTAACCCCCAGAGCAAGCACACAGGCGACAGTGGTAAGGAAAAACACCCTCTCAGGAAGAAACCTCCAGCAGATCAAACTCAAAGGGGTGACCCTCTGCTTGGGCCATGCTACCGACAGAAATTACAAAACAATTCACAAAACAAATATACAGGAAATGTTGCTGCAACTCCACATTGGAGAAATGGACAGAGGGGAACCAGAAAACTTCTGCACTGAAACCAAGTGCACAAACTATTTGGCTGCCACCCTTGTCCAATACTACTACCACTACTAAAAATAATAATAATACTAATAATAAATGACCAGGGGCCACATGATGCCATGTGCCAGTAAATACAGAACACATTATACTTTACTATCATGCTAACCCACTTGGCTGTCAACTACAGATGTGTGTCATAGTATATTTGAGATTAATTTTTTCATGACATGAATTTTTTTTTCATTAATTTTTTTTTCATCACTCATAGACTGTGTTATTTAACCATTCAGTTCATGAAAGTGCACTTATTCTTATAATTCCACTGTCAGTTTTTATATCTGTGCTGGCGGTTAACAACCGCTATGTGTGATTGTATCAATTGCATTTTATGTTTATTTATTTTTATTTTTTAACTATTATTTTAACTTTGGATGGGTGTTTTACATGCTAATTGTGTGTATGGATTTTAACTTTTGATGTGTGCTTTTATGTACTATTTGCATAAATTTTTATCACACAATAAAATGCTATGTTATGTTATGTTCAAACTGATGCGTTCGACTTTTTTTTTTTTTTTTTTGCTAATTAACTAATCTCACCCATATTGGCCTCTTTTCATTGGCTTCCTGTTAATTCTAGAATAGAATTTAAAATTCTTCTTCTTACTTATAAGGTTTTGAATAATCAGGTCCCATCTTATCTTAGGGACCTCGTAGTACCATATCACCCTAATAGAGCGCTTCGCTCTCAGACTGCAGGCTTACTTGTAGTTCCTAGGGTTTGTAAGAGTAGAATGGGAGGCAGAGCCTTCAGCTTTCAGGCTCCTCTCCTGTGGAACCAGCTCCCAATTCAGATCAGGGAGACAGATACCCTCTCTACTTTTAAGATTAGGCTTAAAACTTTCCTTTTCGCTAAGGCTTATAGTTAGGGCTGGATCAGGTGACCCTGGACTATCCCTTGGTTATGCTGCTTTAGACGTAGACTGTGGGGGGGTTCCCATGATGCACTGTTTCTTTCTCTTTTTGCTCTGTATGCATCACTCCGCATTTAATCATTAGTGATCGATCTCTGCCCCCCTCCACAGCATGTCTTTTTCCTGGTTCTTTCCCTCAGCCCCAACCAGTCTCAGCAGAAGACTGCCCCTCCCTGAGCCTGGTTCTGCTGGAGGTTTCTTCCTGTTAAGAGGGAGTTTTTCCTTCCCACTGTAGCCAAGTGCTTGCTCACAGGGGGTCGTTTTGACCGTTGGGGTTTTTCATAATTATTGTATGGCCTTGCCTTACAATATAAAGCGCCTTGGGGCAACTGTTTGTTGTGATTTGGCGCTATATATAAAAAAAGTTGATTGATTGATAATTAAGCTCAGAATAATATCTAGCAGCCAAAATGAATAAATGAATGAATAAAAATCACAGTGCTTGTTGAAAAATTTACATTTCCTAAATTTCAGACAATAAAAAACTGGCCTTGCTTCATAGTATCTTTTAGTTACATTGTATCTTAGGCAAACACACACACACACACACACACACACACACACACACACACACACACACACACACACACACACACACACACAACCTGTTATTTTATAGATTCTAAACTATATCTATCCATCCATCCATCCATTTTCTTTCGCTTTATCCGGAGTCGGGTCGCGGGGGCAGCAGCTCAAGCAAAGCCACCCAGACCTCCCGATTCACACACACCTCCCCCAGCTCCTTCCGGGGGAACCCCAAGCCAGCTGAGAGATGTAGCTAGTCCCTCCAGCGTGTCCCGGGTCTTCCTCCCAATGGGACGTGCCGGGAACACCTCTCCAGCGAGGTGTCCAGGGGGCATCCGGTTTTATTTAACATTCATACAGTAAATCTTGAATCATAGACTGAATACATACATCTGCTCTGTGGTTTGTTTGTTTAAACCACACCCATTATTTCCCAGAATGCTCTCTGCCCCTTTATAGTACTCCTTCTGTGACACAGAAATTGTTTAACTCAGCCCATTAATTACTACAGCAGTGAACAAATTATAATTATTTTATTTCGTGCAAAGTCGGTTTAAAGGTTGCCGCTTTGATGTCACGTGATCGACGCTGCTCCGTGTGACATCGAGCACGTAGCGGATGCGCACGAGGAGGAAGTGGGTTTTGTCGGTCTGCCTGGTAAGCTGGTTTTGATGAACGCAGTCAGAGTGGGTTTTTCACTTTTCATTGTGCGGTTATGATGATCCTGCTGCTCCTTCTGCTCCTGCTGCCGGAGTCCGGACACAGCGCCTGTTTCTGTCAGGTGAGACGCCGAAATAATCCGCTTTTAGGCGATCGGAGGCTCGTCTTCAAACTCACGCTATTTGTGCCCAGACGGCACCTGTAAGAGTGGAAATGCTGCTACAACCTTATCATTTTCTGGATATACGCCACATGGTACAATTAAGTATTAATGTAAAATATCCATTTAAAAAAGTACACTTTTGAAGTTAGAATATCTGCATTTGGAGTGTTACATCATTATACAGTGGCAATATTAACTTCCTGAAATCAGGAAGGAGCTGAATTGTGTATTTTTTCATGATGATTCAAGTGGTAAAAACCGCAAAGTGATCGGAGAAATATTTATTTGAGAAATCAGTAATTATTGGGGGGCGGGGGTTCATTTGTGTTTATGTCGCACTTCCACAATAAGAGCCTCTATTTCAAAATAAAAGCCCGTGAAGGCACTGCAGACCTGACAGAATTCATCACTGTCCATCCTCTAACATCCAAGACAGCAGATTCAGATCTGGACATTTTCTGTATGCATGTGACTCCAAACCCAAAATTAACACTTTCACTCTCTGGACAAATTGGCAGAATTGTGTCTCAACAGTGTCTTCAAACAGGCCAAAAAAAAAAAAAAAAGAAAAAAAAAAAAAAAAGAAATGTGATCTAGCCTAATGTGAACACTGTGCAAATAGAAAACTTCAGTTATTTGTAATTTCTTTTGTATATAGCGACTGAATACGTCCTTGTCATTTGATTGGTGGTTTATATGTTACCTAATATAGATCATTCGTCCCATTTACTGTGCAATTTTAGTTCCATTTAGCGTGCAAATTTCATTCCGTATGTTTTGTACCATTGCACGCTGCGCACACTGCGTGCGCACACTAGCGGCAACAGCACTTAGCAGCAAAAAAGAAAAAAACAATCAACTACGCCGTAAGCCATCTGGAGGCATTTGCAGTATTCACTGGAACGCATCTACCTAAAGTAGAACCCCTGTCAGATGAAGAGCTCAACAAATTTTTGTAGCAAATTTTTGTTATACTGAGAAAAGCAGGCGGCAATCTATACATGAAGAAGTCAGTGCGCGGCACAAGCTATGGACTACATTTTCAGGATTGTTTTTGAACTAACTGACTGTTTTTGCAAGTTGACTGAGAACAATTTTGGATTGGATTGGACTGCTGTTTAAAATTCGTGTTGGACTGTTTGGAACCTCTTGACATCAAAGGTGTCAAGAGGTGTCAAAATGTAAGTCCTTTTTCTCTTTTTTATAAATTAATAAAATATCAAATGGCAAGGATTTATTTTAGGCTTTATATAAAACAAATAATGTTTTTTCATTTGTTCAATGGAAAGATTATTCCATTCAGTGAAAGATGGAATGTTCCATTCAACGAGGCCGAATATTCCTACCATTGCACTCATAAACATTCATTATTTGGATAACATATTACTGATTTGGTCGCACATCCAGACACTGTCTGTGAGGTCTTAGCAATGCCAGCTGGTGTGTAAATAATCAGTAGCGGACAATGAAGTTGATGCAAGTTTTTCATTTTCATGACTGTTTTGTTTTTTTGTTTTTTTTTTAATGCCTCAGCAATGCGAGGCAGTGGGTTGCACCAACAAAGCCAGAAAGAAAATTTAAATCCATCACGACACACCAAGAGGATTATGCGTCACATCGATCGTGTGTTACTTTGGGGAAAATAAACAGCAGCTTGTTCCTCCTGGAGCAGACCAGCAATTCACAACACATACACAACATAAATACTATAAAATACAAAAATACCTGGTGTGTCTATGAGGTAGGAATAAATATCAAGATATTGAACATCTGGCCATTGTGTGGGATAGAGCTGAAACAACTAATCAAGTTAATCGATTAAAATCGATTATTAAAATAGTTGTCAACTAATTTAGTCATCAATTAGTTGCTAAATAACTTTGTTTTACCGCAAATATTTCGTTTCTGCCATATGATCAACCGAGCTTTGCTTTGAATCCTGAACCAATGAAGGAGTACTTCGAGCTGCTGCTTCGTTGGTTTTATTTGTTTTATTTCTCTTTAACTTAATTTTTCTCCACTAAAACCCTAAAGAGCTTATGTATGTGAGGAATATTTACCTTTTTTATGTTCAACTGACCTGTTATGGTCTTCTGAAACAGTTGATAGATATATTTTATGCTAACACCGATGCTAACGCATTAGCATGTCTATGGTGTTTTCAATGTTAAAGTTAGCATTAAGTTGCTGGCATTTCAGCATGTTTGTGCATTTGTTTTCTATATAATTAATGGCTCAGCGCTTGTTGTCGTAAAAGAGTCAAATGTATTACAAAATATAATATTTTTTAATTTATTTTATTTATATATTAATAATAATAGTAATAATAACTAATAATGCTACAATACAATTTTAGAGAAAGAGACATGAGTCACATGTGTCATTGTGAAATGACCACATAGTTTACAAGTTATACAGAGAATTTTGCACATATAATGAGTCAGGCTACAGTTTTTGATTTAGGTTTTATGGTTAACTGGTTATGCTAATTGCTCATTTGCAGCAACAAAAATACCTCTTTTTTTCACCATATATTTTATAACATTTCTATGTTTCAATATTGTTTTATGGCAACTCAGCACTTTGATAAAGCAATGTCATTTGAAATAATTATTTCTGTTCTTTATTATAAACTGTTTTATTCTTTATTATTTTATATTTCAACAGCCAAGGGACATTTGATGATTTGTTGATTTTCAAGTATTTTAAGTTTTCAAATAATGTTCTGTTGTTAAATAAAGTGATGGAAGGAGAGAAAAATTGTTTCCCTGGCACATTTTTAAAACATTCCCCACTAATCTGATTAATTGATTAATCCTGTCGAAACCCCATCAGATTCATCGATGATCCAAATAATCGTTTGTTGCAGCCCTAGTGTGGGATAATTTTTGCATCGTCCAGCTTTGTGTTGGTACAGACGAGATGCCAGTCCTCACTCACTCATCTTTAACTGCTTAGTAGAATTAAGGGTCGCAGGGGGCTGGAGCCTATCCCAGCAGTCATAGAGTGTGAGGCAGTCCTGCTGCTGCTAATTTGGTTTCATATCGCCCCCGGGTGCTATTATCCAAACCCTCTGATTAGTTGAAGGTCCCAAAAACAGAAATATAATGAAATTCTAGCAAATAATTACTTAAATCTGTGATTCAAGAGCAAATACCACTCCCTCATATACAGTGTATCTCTATGGTAAAACATGTTGACAGTGGCGCATGCAGTTTCACACTAGCTGACATGGAAGTAAACTGGCAGTGACACGACCGCGACCAAGTCAATACAATACAATATGTAAAGAATACAATACACTGTTGTACTGGTTAAGCAGCTTAGAAAAGCTTATTGATTACTAAATTCATTTTAGCAAATTGAACACAACTGAAAACAGATTAAACCTTCAATGAAGACGTTCATAAAAGCCAAGAAGTTTTTCTATGTGAATACTTAAAAATGTAGCATAACTGTAAAAAGATTTTCCCCAAAAGTCAACAGGCCACCGTATATCATACAAATAATAATAATAATAATAATAATAATACATTTTATTTGGAGGCGCCTTTCAAGTCACCCAAGGTCACCTTACAAAAAATAAAACCATAAAAGATCACAAATGTTATTAAAACAAAGCATCAGCATAATATTAAGTGACAGAGTCCAGTTAGAAGTCAAATGGCAGTTTGAACAGATGGATTTTCAGTTGGGACCTGAATGATGTGATGGAGTTTGATTGTCTTGTTTGTGAGGGGAGGAAGTTCCAGAGTCTGGGTGCTGAGCAGACCAGCAGAGGTTGAGCGAAGAGTGCGGGAAGTGCGAAAATGACCACATCTAGAACCCGTGGTTCCCTACTGGTCAATGTCCTAGTATGAAATGTAGGCTTGGTTGAGTGTGTGTGCTTCAAATCAGAACAAAGTGGCTACTCGTATGTAGCAGTATTAATAAATCAAAATTCTGTTCATACATAGCGCAGCCATGTTTGGGGTTATGGTTAGGAGTTAGGTTTTAAATTAAGTTTAAAGTTTGGTGTAACTGGTTGGGTGTCAGACTTTCGAGTCAGTGGCATGGTTTCACATCCCAGTTATTTTTAAAAGCTCCCCCTCATGCTAAGAGTATTAAGTGGCTGCAGTAAAGTCAGAAAGATAGATAACTACAAATGGAACCACAGAAAGTTTGTCTCTTCAACATGTAATTTCAGCCCTACCTACGGATAGAAAACATGTATAAAGGAGCACACAGTTATGTGACCAAGATGGACCAATCAGAAGATCTACATATAAATAGAAATTTATTTTATTAGTAGCCAATTTCAAATCAGAAATCCATCATTCCATTTTCATGGGAGTCTTTATTGTTGCTTTCTGGGATTTTTAAAAATTGTTGCCTTCATATGACTCCTCAATATCCAGACTCCTAGTTTACATGTGATTGTGATTCTAGTGGCTAAACCTGCATTTTTGAGGCAAGTAATCCAATGTGCTCTTACAAATCAGCATTGCTAATCAATATATATTATGTTGATGGAGGTAGAACGTCAGACATGTACATGCTAGTGAATATTAATTATTTTGTAATTAAAACTCTACAGTTAGTTACACTTGGCAGGACCTTAATAAGCAATTCAAGTGCATCTTGTTGAATAATTGTATTTTTTGGAATGAAGATGACAAATAATGAAAATGTATGCTTGTTTGTGTTTGTTTTTTGTACTAAGCTTACAGGTGATCTGGATGACTGCACTTGCGATGTAGAGACAATCAATGAGTTCAACAATGGCCTTCTTTACCCCGAACTTCAGACGCTGCTTGAATCGGACTATTTCAGGTTCTACAAGGTAAGATGCAAGAGTGCTTTATCCATACAGTATATTTAATATACAAAACCAGGGCTGGTATGATTTTAAATCTGCAATTTCTTTTAGAAATGACTTAAAACATCACCTAAATATGAAATCAGTACCATTAATTAATGGTACTTGTACATGTTTTATGTGCACCTTCATGTTTTAACATGTCAATAAAGATTATAAATAATGATATTATTTGTATAGTCTCATTTAGAAGAGGGAAATAAATAAAAATGAAAAAAGTCGATTTAAATAAATAAGTTTATTTAAATTGAAAAAATAAAAAATGACTTTTTGAAAAAAGTCAATTTTTTTACCAGCTCTGTACAAAAGCAACTCAAATGTATGCAGGCAAAAACAAAACATAAATGAAAACATAGAGTTTTAAAATAAAAATATAATTGGATTAGATTTACTAAATGGAATTTTTTTGGTTCTGCACAGATTTATTTTGGTGTCAATGCTCCGAATGGATGCAAATTTGGTTCCCTATTGGATCTTTGCACCTTGGTGGGAGTTCATCCTAACATTTGCTGTTTTTGAAGTTTGTAGCAGACCTTGTCACATGGTATTTGCGTTTAGTCATTTGGTCACACAGTATTTATTGTTGCTCTATAAATATGCAAAGCAAATCTGCTACTGGTCAATGAAAAATGAAATTGCCCTCTGGGGGACTGTTGGAGAGAACATACGAGTAAGCTGGTCTTTTCTCTTCACTGATGACATGGTGTTGGGACTTAATCTTCTACAGGTGAACTTGAATAAGCCGTGCCCTTTCTGGACAGCCAGCAGTCATTGTGGCCTGAGAGACTGTGCCGTGGAGCCCTGCTCTGCTGTGAGTGTCCTCGTCCCCATTGGTCTCCCTACTCTTTGAACAATCAGTCATTCTGTTCATTAACAGCGTACTAACAAAAATTGTCTGTTCACAGAATGAGGTGCCAGAGGGAATCCGATCCTCCTCCAACAATAAGGTGAGCAGGCCAGTCTGGACCAAATGCAGGTCGCGCTATTTGAGGCAGATCAGCTACAAAGACGAGGAGGTCCTGGTCCAGCTCCAAACTGACCTGGGAACAAAATAAAATATGACAAAAATAAAAAAAATGAAAATGGAAGAAACACACTTTTATAAATACTCTAATAAATGCTCTGTTTTGCCCTGATAAGTACATATTTCAGGCTACATGTCTATGTTTGAATAGTCATGAGGTTTTTTGCATTGACTGTTTGTGGTTGAATGAGGGTTGAGGCACATCCATGTGCGCACAGCTCCAGGTACTGTAATTTCTGGACTATTAGCCACTACTTTTTTCACATGCTTTGAACATTGTGGCTTTTACAATGACATGGCTGATTTATGGATTTTTACAGGATTTTTCATAAATCCAAATATGTCAGTTGGATTTCCTGAAAGCCGCACTCCTCATGCAGTTTAAATTCACACACAGTGTAAATATAAGGTCTTACCCATTCGTTTTAGTTAAGAAAAGTCCCTCTCCGGTGCCACAGTTGCGCCGTCAGATCAGCAGAGGCTTCTCCCCCCATCCTTCCAGACCGGTTCTCTGACAAGCGCCCCATTAACGTCTCATTTACCACAAACTCCATATCCACTCCCAGGCAATTAACTATCAGGTATGTGGATCAGGGAGAGTTAGAAAACATGCAGGGCAGGTGCCTTCCAGGAACAGGGTTGGTGACCCCTGATCTAGTGTGATTGCAGTCCAAAAAAATACAGCAATACTTGTTTCCACAGTTTGTCATTAACATTAGCTTTGACCTAAGGAGCAGTTTTATGTATAATTTACCAACCTGACTTTAATGTTTATATTTATTTTATGGTAATTTTTGGCTTTAATAGACTGCACAGTGTGGATATGACAGCAAATGAGGATGCAAAGAGCACAGACGTGCTGTACATGTACATACATTATGACTGTTACATCTTATTCCCTCTTCCATCTGTAATCAACTAATTGATCTGTTATATTCCTGTGTGTTTATACATTTAGTATTCAGCAGAAGCAAATGAGCCACTGGATGAGTGTGAGAAGGCAGAGCAGCTTGGAGCGGTAGATGTCTCACTCAGGTGAGTCTGAATGATAATCTCTGCGGATGACTGTCCAAACTCTGGTTTGGATCTACAACCAATCTCAGGAGACAGGTCTGAGTTTGAACAGTTGAAACCTTGAATGAAGACACGATCAAGCAGATGACTTGAAGAAAAGGCTCAAACGGTTCATCAAGGCAAGGGGGCAGGCAAAATGCAACATTATGGATGGACTGCGCTGTACAAGGCAACGCAAACAGTCTGACTAGGAAGTGTGAGAAAGTGGCTGGTTTGTAGACTGAAGCTGATGATGATTGTGGTGCAGACTCAGGGCAGTCAGTGACTGTGGGAGGAATAGTGCATGCTGTAGTGATATTAGCGGTAATGGAGAAAATGCATGTACTTTTACTTTCAAAAACAATCGTGTGTGACATTACTTGGCTAGTGAAGTATGCTTTTTGCCTCTCCTCCATAATTGATGTTTACTAGAATGACAGGGTAATTAAACTGGGGGGGCAATGTAAATATAAGCCAACAAGAATAACAACATTGCTAGAAAGTTGTTATTCCTGTTGGCTGTTATTTTAAAGTTGTTTAGAGGCTCTCATGTTGCCACTCATGAGAAGCAGTTCAAAGAGGGGAAACATTTGCAAATGGCCACCTTAAATACCCTTTCTCATGATTGAATTCACCTGTGTAAGGAGGTCAAGGGTCACTGAGCTTACCAAACCAATTTTGTGTTCCAATAATTAGTGCTAAATGTACTCAAATGAGTAAAAAATGACAAGCATGTCCAATAAGCCCGTGATGTGGTGGGGCCGTGGATTATCAAACAGACCTTTTGAGCACAGCACTGACCTCTTGTGGCTTACTTTTTATGTGGAGCGTTTCCCAAAGTGACAGAGTGGGCCAACGCAACCTTACGGTAAGTTCAGTTTTAAATCGGCTCACAGCTGCATTTATTCATTTACTGTTCATGTTGCTGTGGAAATGAACGTCTTTTCGTTCGCACTGTAGCAATGTGCGCACACATGCAGACATGAATGTCTGTTTGTTTATGCTGTTACAGCGCACCGTGCACGCACACAGACATTAACGTCTGTTCCTGTGCGTTTTTATGCCGCAGTTCTTTGTGTCATTAGACACTCTTTGCTGTTTGATGAAGACATTTATTCACGAATGTTTGCTTGAAGTGAGCATGACTGCTAATTGCATTTTACTGGAACCAGACATGAGGTAAAGCTCAAAATAGTAACGACATGACAATCGCTCATTTAAAGAACGCTTTAAGTGTGACCCGACATTGATTTAAACGTCTGCTGAAAGTAATCAAACCCTGTTAGGAAGTTTCCGCCTCTCTCATTTTTTAAAACAAAGAGGCAGTTTAATGGTGTGATTCTCATTTCAAGTATAAAGAAATTGCATGGTTGTGTATTGTGATTTTTTTTTTCGTATATAAGTTGCACCGGACTGTAAGTCGCAGGACCTCGAAAATCACTAAAAACACCCGACTTACACGCTGAAAAATATGGTGCCAGTCACATTATATGATGTCACCAGTCTGCTCCACAATGCCACCTAAGCAGCTTGTCAGAGCGTCTGACATAAGGTCAGAAGAGGGCTGTGCTCAACACGGTCTTGTATTGTTTTTGCATTTCATTGGCTGCATGTATGTCATGTGCTCTTTGACCGTTAGTTGTCTGCGCCTAATTGTTTTTTCTTCTTCTTGGCCTGTATTAAATACTACTTGTTTTGTTATGTGAACTTGATTCAGCTCTGAGAGCATTTGCTTTATGTAATCATCAAATGTTTCATACAGTTTCTGTCTTCTTCTGATCCTTGAGGTCTGAACGTACCAAGCTGTTGCTGAACCAACACCTCTTTTTCTTTTCCAGCGATGAAACCAAAGAGGCTCTGCTGCAGTGGAATGAACATGATGATGAGGCCGAGCGCTTCTGTGTGTTTGAAGGTTCGCTCTGTTCATCCAAATAAAACACCAAAGCTTAAAATATCTTCAGTTGACAATAACACATGGTAGATAGAAATGTGTAGACCAGATTCTGTTTATTTTATCTCAGATTTGTATAAATGGTCAAAATCAAATCAATTTTATTTATATAGCGCCAAATCACAGCAAACAGTTGCCCCAAGGCGCTTTATATTGTAAGGCAAAGCCATACAATAATTACGGAAAAACCCCAACGGTCAAAACGACCCCCTGTGAGCAAGCACTTGGTGACAGTGGGAAGGAAAAACTCCCTTTTAACAGGAAGAAACCTCCAGCAGAACCAGGCTCAGGGAGGGGCAGTCTTCTGTTGGGGCTGAGGGAGAGAACCAGGAAAAAGACATGCTGTGGAGGGGAGCAGAGATCAATCACTAATGATTAAATGCAGAGTGGTGCATACAGAGCAAAAAGAGAAAGAAACACTCAGTGCATCATGGGAACCCCCCAGCAGTCTAAGTCTATAGCAGCATAACTAAGGGATGGTTCAGGGTCACCTGATCCAGCCCTAACTATAAGCTTTAGCAAAAAGGAAAGTTTTAAGCCTAATATTAAAAGTGGAGAGGGTATCTGTCTCCCTGATCCGAATTGGGAGCTGGTTCCAGAGGAGAGGAGCCTGAAAGCTGAAGGCTCTGCCTCCCATTCTACTCTTACAAACCCTCGGAACTACAAGTAAGCCTGCAGTCTGAGAGCGAAGCGCTCTATTGGGGTGATATGGTACTATGAGGTCCCTAAGATAAGATGGGACCTGATTATTCAAAACCTTGTAAGTAAGAAGAAGAATTTTAAATTCTGTTCTAGAATTAACAGGAAGCCAATGAAGAGAGGCCAATATGGGTGAGATATGCTCTCTCCTTCTAGTCCCTGTCAGTACTCTAGCTGCAGCATTTTGAATTAACTGAAGGCTTTTCAGGGAACTTTTAGGACAACCTGATAATAATGAATTACAGTAGTCCAGCCTAGAGGAAATAAATGCATGAATTAGTTTTTCAGCATCACTCTGAGACAAGACCTTTCTAATTTTAGAGATATTGCGCAAATGCAAAAAAGCAGTCCTACATATTTGTTTAATATGCGCATTGAATGACATATCCTGATCAAAAATGACTCCAAGATTTCTCACAGTATTACTAGAGGTCAGGGTAATGCCATCCAGAGTAAGGATCTGGTTAGACACCATGTTTCTAAGATTTGTGGGGCCAAGTACAGTAACTTCAGTTTTATCTGAATTTAAAATCAGGAAATTAGAGGTCATCCATGTCTTTATGTCTGTAAGACAATCCTGCAGTTTAGCTAACTGGTGTGTGTCCTCTGGCTTCATGGATAGATAAAGCTGGGTATCATCTGCGTAACAATGAAAATTTAAGCAATGCTGTCTAATAATACTGCCTAAGGGAAGCATGTATAAAGTGAATAAAATTGGTCCTAGCACAGAACGTTGTGTAACTCCATAATTAACCTTAGTCTGTGAAGAAGATTCCCCATTTACATGAACAAATTGTAATCTATTAGATACATATGATTCAAACCACCGCAGCGCAGTGCCTTTAATACCTATGGCATGCTGTAATCTCTGTAATAAAATTTTATGGTCAACAGTATCAAAAGCAGCACTGAGGTCTAACAGAACAAGCACAGAGATGAGTCCACTGTCTGAGGCCATAAGAAGATCATTTGTAACCTTCACTAATGCTGTTTCTGTACTATGATGAATTCTAAACCATGACTGAAACTCTTCAAATAGACCATTCCTCTGCAGATGATCAGTTAGCTGTTTTACAACTACCCTTTCAAGAATTTTTGAGAGAAAAGGAAGGTTGGAGATTGGCCTATAATTAGCTAAGATAGCTGGGTCAAGTGATGGCTTTTTAAGTAATGGTTTAATTACTGCCACCTTAAAAGCCTGTGGTACATAGCCAACTAATAAAGATAGATTGATCATATTTAAGATCGAAGCATTAATTAATGGTAGGGCTTCCTTGAGCAGCCTGGTAGGAATGGGGTCTAGACATTTTGATGGTTTGGAGGAAGTAACTAATGGAAATAACTCAGACAGAACAATCGGAGAGAAAGAGTCTAACCAAATACCGGCATCACTGAAAGCAGCCAAAGAGAACGATATGTCTTTGGGATGGTTATGAGTAATTTTTTCTCTAATAGTTAAAATTGTATTAGCAAAGAAAGTCATGAAGTCCTTACTAGTTAAACTTAAAGGAATACTCGGCTCAATAGAGCTCTCATATCATATGACAAAAACAAAAAATGGATGACTTTTTTTTTATAAAATACATGGTTAACATTACATAACGAGTTATGTTTTTAAGAAGTGATGATTTTAAAAAAAATGTGATGACACTTGATTCTTTGATTTATAATGGGGGAAACACACACCTTCAACTGCTTATCCAAGATTGGGTAGTGGGGGGCTGGAGCCAATCCTAACAGTCACAGGGCGTAAGGTGGGGTACACCCTGGACAGGATGGCAGTCTGCCGCAGGGCCACATATAGACAAACAAACACATTCACATTTTTTAGAAGAACTTATGTCTTTCATGTCTTTTGGTAATATTTTTTTAAAAATGCATATCATTTTGGACAAATCTATCTTTCTTTGTTAAATTAACAATAAAACCTGTACATTTTTCTAAACCATCAGTCACTGTGACCACCACCCCCCCACCCCAACTTTTCAACATCCGGATAGGCTTCAATATGACTGATGTCGCACACCAATGAAAATAAATTTCAAAATATGATTTATCTGAAAACCTTGAAAGTACCTCAAAAGATTAATATTAAAATAATCCAAAATGTTTTAGCTTTTGATTGATTCTAACTTTAATACTCGTGCATTTCATTTTAAAATAATCAAACATTTTAGTATTTATTATATTAAATTCAGTATTATTTTGAACACAAAATATAGCTGTTTAATAGTATCACTGTCATTTCCACCACACCAATGTAATTTCCCTCCAAAACGTCTGTATGACAGATTGTTCAGGTGGTTGCTCTGGAACTGGACAGTGATATCAACAAAGAGAATGTAGCACCAAGAGGTGACACTCAATAGAACGCCCCATAGCAACAGATCCCCCCATGGCTTTGTTCTCCCGCCGCCATGTTGGACTGTTTACACCTGTCAGAAACACAAAGTCTATGGTCAGAACCACATGATGTGGCTGGCGAAGAAGCAAAGATCACCGCAGCTGTTGCAGAAGTGAACTTTTTTTGTCTTCTCCTCATACTTTGATACTTTAAGTAAAATAAGTGCATTAGTACATGGGCAGACTTAACACGTTCATAATATGTAATGAGCCCCAACGCAACAGACAAACCAAACTGTTCTTGCAAACTGTGGACATCCGTAAAATGATGATCAGGTGTATTGACAGCATTGTGACTCTTCCTCAGAAATCCAAGCTGACATTGGAATATTACTCTTTAGGTTGCATTTGTGTTGCTTCGTGTTGGTTATTACAGTGCGAGTTATATTTCTGTTGGAACTCAATGTTGTTAATGTCTCTATTTCCATTCTAAACAAATCCACGTCCAGCAAACAGGAAGAATTGCTGTTTTATCCTGTATTTTAATTTTTTAAATTAACAAAAATGAGGTCTGCATCATATGAAGCAGACCTGTTGGCAGCATACAAAGTAAATTTTGTTTTTTTGTTGTTTTTTTTTTAATCTGACATGTTTGCATTTCTGAGTTAAAATCACAGCTTGACAAAAACCTATACACATAAGACCACTGGAAGTACTTTATTTCCTTATTGTGGAATTGTGTGTGAATAATAAGTAAATTTGCAAAATATCAAAACTTTTTTCCACATTGTCATTATGGGATATTGTGTGTGGAATTTTGAGGATTTAAATTAATTTCATCCATTTTTGAATAAGGCTGTAACCTAACAAAATGTGGCAAAAGCGAAGCTCTGTGAATACTTCTGGATGCACTGTACAATAGCAGTCAGAGGTCTTTCACATATTGAATGGGAAAGGGTGTCCAAACTTTTGACTGCTAGTGTTTATGCTGATTTGGTGCACATCTCGCACTTTAGGCCTGTGGCACGTTCCAGATTTACATGAGGGACTTCATGAACAGTGGTGTGTCGGATGAGATGGAGATGTGTGATGGAGATGTGTATCCAACCAAGCACCATAGCAATTCTAGCAAGATAGCAATTCTAATGCCCATAAATGTTGAATAAATCTAAGAATGTATCAACAGGTAAAACAAGTTATGAAGTTAGTCACATATTATTACGGTCACATTTTATACTATGTGTAAAAACAAACAAAACCCCCCTCAGATTTAGATGTGCAGGAAATGACATTTGTCCATTCAGGTTCAGAATGAACTTTTTTTTTTTCTTGTAATGACAGTGTGTCCTTTCTTGGACCTTAAAACTAGATAAATTAGATCAACTTTTGAGATTGTGATCAGTGTTATTTGAACAACTTTTTTTCCCCTACAAGTTCACCAAGTCTAAAGTGCTGCTAGTTAAGCAACAACATTGTGCTTGTGTTTGTTGACAGGCACATAACACATGGTCCAAATGCTTTCTGCATTCCCATGTTCGCATTCCACCTGCACTGGGACAACACCTACTTTTTTAGAGCAACACACCCATGGGCGTGCACATGAACATAAGTATATTTTTACAGTTAAAGAGCATGGGTGCCGGGCATGAAACCACAACTGCATTGGTTGGAAACTCTGAATGATGCTTGTGTAGTGGCTATTCAAGTGGAAGCTAGGGCCTGATCATTTTTCACATTTAAAAGCTTCAACCACAATTCACTGGCAATACAACAGCCCTGTAGTACACAAAAATATGTTTTAAAAATCATTTTAACATAAATGCAATTTTTGTTTTTGTGTGTGTTTTAAGAAACTTAAAAATGTTAGGAGTTTAGGGAATATTATGAAAAGAATGAATCAGAATGTAAACATAATAGAAAAAAAAATCTTTAAGTTACATAATAGAAAAATATGCATTGAAATAACATTGAAAAGAATCTATAATTTATAGCTGATACATAATCGACAACAGGCACAATTCGTTTGTATTAATGTTTGCTCTATTACAAATAATCTTTAATAGATTATTATGATCTTGAGTGTTTTGCTTGTGCACTATTGTGTTTGGAATGGGTTTAAATGGACACAAGCCTGCTGTGATGACGTGTTGCTGATTGACAGATGAGGATTCACCAGACTCCCAGTATGTGGACCTGCTGATTAACCCGGAACGCTACACAGGCTACAAAGGAGTAGAGGCCTGGCAAATCTGGAACAGCATCTATGAAGAGAACTGCTTCAAGTAAACACAAATCACACCATATATATATATATATATATATATATATATATATATATATATATATATATATATATATATATATACACTCAACAAAAATATAAACGCAACACTTTTGGTTTTGCTCCCATTTTGTATGAGATGAACTCAAAGATCTAAAACTTTTTCCACATACACAATATCACCATTTCCCTCAAATATTGTTCACAAACCAGTCTAAATCTGTGATAGTGAGCACTTCTTCTTTGCTGAGATAATCCATCCCACCTCACAGGTGTGCCATGTCAAGATGCTGATTAGACACCATGATTAGTGCACAGGTGTGCCTTAGACTGTCCACAATAAAAGGCCACTCTGAAAGGTGCAGTTTTGTTTTATTGGGGGGATACCAGTCAGTATCTGGTGTGACCACCATTTGCCTCATGCAGTGCAACACATCTCCTTCGCATAGAGTTGATCATGTTGTCAATTGTGGCCTGTGGAATGTTGGTCCACTCCTCTTCAATGGCTGTGCGAAGTTGCTGGATATTGGCAGGAACTGGTACACGCTGTCGTATACGCCGGTCCAGAGCATCCCAAACATGCTCAATGGGTGACATGTCCGGTGAGTATGCCGGCCATGAAAGAACTGGGACATTTTCAGCTTCCAAGAATTGTGTACAGATCCTTGCAACATGGGGCCGTGCATTATCCTGCTGCAACATGAGGTGATGTTCTTGGATGTGGCACAACAATGGGCCTCAGGATCTCGTCACGGTATCTCTGTGCATTCAAAATGCCATCAATAAAATGCACCTGTGTTCTTCGTCCATAACAGACGCCTGCCCATACCATAACCCCACCACCACCATGGGCCACTAGATCCACAACACTGACATCAGAAAACCGCTCACCCACACGACGCCACACACGCTGTCTGCCATCTGCCCTGAACAGTGTGAACCGGGATTCATCCGTGAAGAGAACACCTCTCCAACGTGCCAAACGCCAGCGAATGTGAGCATTTGCCCACTCAAGTCGATTACAACGACGAACTGGAGTCAGGTCGAGACCCCGATGAGGACGACGAGCATGCAGATGAGCTTCCCTGAGACAGTTTCTGACAGTTTGTGCAGAAATTCTTTGGTTATGCAAACCGATTGTTTCAGCAGCTGTCCGAGTGGCTGGTCTCAGACGATCTTGGAGGTGAACATGCTGGATGTGGAGGTCCTGGGCTGGTGTGGTTACACGTGGTCTGCGGTTGTGAGGCTGGTTGGATGTACTGCCAAATTCTCTGAAACGCCTTTGGAGACGGCTTATGGTAGAGAAATGAACATTCAATACATGAGCAACAGCTCTGGTTGACATTCCTGCTGTCAGCATGCCAATTACACGCTCCCTCAAATCTTGCGACATCTGTGGCATTGTGCTGTATGATAAAACTGCACCTTTCAGAGTGGCCTTTTATTGTGGGCAGTCTAAGGCACACCTGTGCACTAATCATGGTGTCTAATCAGCATCTTGACATGACACACCTGTGAGGTGGGATGGATTATCTCAGCAAAGGAGAAGTGCTCACTATCACAGATTTAGACTGGTTTGTGAACAATATTTGAGGGAAATGGTGATATTGTGTATGTGGAAAAAGTTTTAGATCTTTGAGTTCATCTCATACAAAATGGGAGCAAAACCAAAAGTGTTGCGTTTATATTTTTGTTGAGTATATATACACACACACACAAATTAAAGTTTTTGAGTAACTGTCACAATGACAGCTGCACATTTTTCACCATTGTAGTTGAGAAAGAAGGTTTCTGCAAAATGCCATTGGATAATAGTCCGCCAACCACCAGCAGTGTAAATGTCTTATGAGAGTGTGTGATCAGTCAGTACCTGGTGCTTCCATCCTGGAAGCTGCTAAAATACTAAATATGTGAAATCTTTATTTTTGAGTATCAGTTAGTAATAATTGGCCAGCAAAGCCTGTCACTTATGTTAATATTCAGGACTAACGTGTATTATATGTGTAACTACAGTACATGCAAGACTGGCAATTTCTAGCTTTCTCTGCATATTTGCAGAAATGTTTCTGTGCACATGACAATGATAGCAAATAAAGAGACCTGATAAAAGGTCAGTGAGGCAGAGATTCCGGTGGTTTACACCTTCATCAAGTTCAGAGATGCACATATAAAATTGTTCCTGCTCTTATTTCTTGTGAAACAGCAACATAGTACTTTTCCACAGCTGAAAAGGGGTTGATTTTGCACCTTAGTTTGGTTCACTTTTCCCAGTGTTGTGTTCAATATAGGTACTGAAATTCAGACAATGCCATGAGAACTGATCATTTTAAAATTAATTAGCTTTGTAATTTCATAAATTTAAGATATTTGATAAGAAACTATCAGATAATAACTGAGTGTATAACACTGCAAAGTCACAACAGTCCTCTATTTAACTGTCCTTAAGTGAAAAATACAGCCACAGACATGAATGTGATGCATTCTTATGAAATAAAATAACCCCATATAGGTGACGCCTTCTCAACTCTCTCTCAGTCCGTGGGTGCATCGTTCAGAGCAAGCAGGGGTTCAGGTGTGGATCCTACAGAGTTCTAAAGCTAGCTGTTTCTGGTCTGACTTTTTGCTTGTAGCAGGAGTGATTCTGTGTACATGTGCATAAAAATGTTGTTGTTTTAGGTTATTTAGCATAAACAACCATATTTATTTATAGCAGGTTGATTAAAAATAGTCTTGCATAGTTGGACCCTCTTTGCATATCAGTGAGGGTGCCGTTTCTCCAGAGTACAAATGATATGAAAATCAATGGGAAATATTAATAAACCACACAAAATGAAAATAAAAATCCTGAAAAAGCTTAAAATCTAATTAACTCTTTACCTTTGAGCCAAGGCCTACCTCTTATCTAAGTTTCAGTTGAAATTCCCTCCTCTCTTTTTGAGCTAGTCTGCTGATAAACAGAGAAAACAAGGTGGAAGCATCACTTCCTTGGTGGAAGTAATTAGAGGTTTGACACATTTACAGCTTTTGCAGTGATTTTATTTTATTCCTTCCTGATAGACCATATACTATCAAGAGACCTTTATATCCCAGCACCCTCCACAGCAGTACGGGAGCAGAAGGTGAGCTCTCTTTACCTTTATGTGACATCATAGTGCTTTGAATTTGGACTTTCAGTTTAAAGTCAGCAACTGAAAACTGAAACTTTTTTATTTTCAGAATGGAGCTTCTACCACTGGCTGGAAGGTAAACTGAGAGTAATTCATGCAGTTGAAGTGGAGATTCTGTCTCTGGACCTCATCTTAACAGCCTATGGTGACAAGCACTTGCAAATTTGGGTGCATCCATATGCACATGTTTGCACGAGAGCAAAATAGGAGCAGCTAAAAATAAAAATAATGTGCTCTCATGCCGCCGAAGTCCACTGGATGTCCATAAAGACTTTGTGCGAGGTGGAGATGCATATGTCTGTAGTTATGTTGAAAATCCCAAATAAGAGCACCTGAAAAAATGTGTTGGAAAAAAAAAAGTAGCTAGGTGCAAAGTGCACACTGTGTCCATGGTGTGTTGGAGTGGCTGCAGAGCTCAGAAAAAATATTTTGCTTGAGCATGACATACACTTTGCTTCCATGGTTTGACTAATTTGTGAACATGAAGTAAATACTTAATTTTGTCAGCGCATGCAAACAAGTCTTTGGAAAAGGTGTTACAGTGGCTCACATGATGCACCTTTCTCTCTCTGAGCAAACAACTTATTCTGTGCTCAATAAATGCAATTCTGTCCATGTTTATTGTCATAAAATCTATGTACCAATAATTTTGACCAGGACTGCACATGGATACAGTTAGCTCTGAGATGGACTGTCCGAACTCTTTGGCAAATGGCAATCACCCAGACAGACAATTGGTCCATCCCTACATCTCTAAAATCATCTGATCTGCTGCAGCTAGGTGTGGCATGAGTGTCCCCTAGGTTTTCTCCAGCAACTGCAGTCCTCAACACTGAGGCGCCCGTGTGCTGGATCATGCACAGAGAAGCGCATCGCATGACTAAAATATAGAAGCTGACACTCTCTCACAATGCAAGTGGTATTCCTTATCTTAGGCTCCCTAAGTAACCACTCATTTGATACAAAGTTATTCCAATGGTATCCAAGGATCCTCTGAAGGGACCTAGCACCAAAGACATCCAGTCGCTGCTTTAGATCACTGGTTAGTGTCAAAGTCTCACGTCCATACAGTAAGAATCAAAACACTAAAGGCTTGGACCTTTGTTCCCCTGCTAAGATGGGTGCTTCGTCAAACCCCTCTGTCCAGCGTCGTCATAAGCTCTTACCAGGTGTCTATCTCAAAAGCTGAGGAACTAGAGACATGAATGTCACTTTTGAGGTAAGTTGTGAAGAAGCACTGCTGATATTCATGCTTGCATACTCTGAGTACTTGCAGGGCTTGAATCCAGTCAGTGGTTGACTTCCTAGGAGTGAAGCCAGATAGTTATGGTCACCGTGAAGCACACCACTAATATCCTTAAATTATTTTTCATTTTGATCCTTAAAATTGCATTACAGTATTTTCTATTTCATAAAATCTTTTTAATTGGTTTTTGAGTCACTCGCTTAAGTTGCAAATGAACATTGATTGTGATCATATCAGTTATTCTGGGCAATAAAACAAAACTAATTTTACATAGTCTTGTCTTTTTTTGTTTGTTCTATAATGAAGTGACTTTATGGAGCTCAGTGTGGACTTTGTCTCTGTCTATAGGTCAGTGTGTGGAGAAGAGGGCTTTCTACCGTCTCATCTCTGGTCTCCATGCCAGCATTAACATACACTTAAGCTCCAGATACCTCTTGCATGGTGAGACAAACACCAAACACCTGTGACAGTCCCACATTGACTTAAAAAAAATCATGATTCCCTTCTCGTTATATTCTTTCTCTCTGCCAAAGTGCACAACACAATGGAAACATAAACCCAGAAATAAAGTATAGATGCAATATGTGAACACTTGCACCTGCTGGACAGTTCAGGAATGTGCATCCAAATACAATTATGAGTTTTATGTTTAAAGGTTATAGTCAGCACAGCGGCCTATACATGCACTAATCGAGTGTAATTTTCATTACACCCCTCTCTGGGTTTGAACCCACAATGGAACCAGGTGTTCTAACCATGAGTTTAAAACCCAAAGGTCTTTATTTCTGTTGCTAGAACCTGATTTGGCATCAGAGAGTGCAATTTACTCACTGCGCAGCACCGCTGTTACAGTAATATATTACCTTGCTTGTTTTCAGAATGAATCATTAATTTACAAATAAAAGGAACTTTAAAAAAGCACCACCCATAACTATTTTCTTTGTGTTGATCTGTACTTGTGCATTTTTACAGACAGCTGGTTCCAGAAGAAGTGGGGTCACAATGTGACAGAGTTCCGGCGGCGCTTTGATTCTGAGCTGACAAGTGGGGAGGGGCCAAAGAGGCTCCGCAATCTTTACTTTCTGTACCTGATAGAGCTACGAGCGCTGACTAAAGCTCTCCCATTCTTCCAGCAGCCATCTTTTAAGCTGTACACTGGCCAACCCGACCAGGACCAGATCCATAAGGAGAAGCTGCTGCACATTCTGCAGCTGGCCAGGTGGGTCCGAAACAACACCGTCTGCCACACCACACTGCAACAGCTGTTACCTTTCAGTTCTAACAGCATATTTATATTTATTTGTCAGTTTGATTTAAATGTTTACAATTTTCATTAAGGACGTGGCGGTTTTTATGAGTTGATCAATGTTATGAATGTTATACACGTGATGCTACATTGAACAAACACTGTCATTATATACTGCAGTATTTTCAGTCCTGATTGGCAACCACCCAGGTAGATGAGTATGATCCTCATCTGTCTACTGCAGCCAGGTGATACCTGGACATCCCCTTGGCATTTTCCAGTTGCTGAGGTCCTCAGCGCTGAGGCACCTGTGCAATGGATCATACTCGGAGTAGAACGCCACGTGGCTGTAGTGTTGGAGCTGATGTCCCATTATAATGCTAATCTCCCTACATAACTACTCGTTTTGAATCAGTCATTAACTTTAATTTAACAAAAACTAGATCAATACTCATGGTGTTTTGCTAGTCATTGCTGAGTACACCATCCTGTTATTTTGTTTTGTCATGAATTAAGTACCCTTTATGTTGTATCACTATTTGTCTAAAAAAAAAAAATCCATTTTATCAGGCATCCTAATATAATTGTATGGCATTTAATATGTAAAGTGAAATTAAAATCCTGTGAATTCAGTTCACATAAGTAAATTAGAAAGTTCAAGAAGAGGAACTTTGATGTATCAGGAGTTTTTACCCCCATTTGATAACATTTTTATATTTTTCCATTATTGTGGTGTATTTTTACCATGTAAAATAGTTTATATTTGTGTATAAAAAGTTTTATTTTCTGTATGTTTTGACATTTGTAACAACTAATGAATTTCTCATTTTTATTTATTTATTTATATATTTATTTATTCTTGGTAAGATTAGACCTTACTTGTGTGAAGGGCTTGATACAGCCTTGAGGCAGCTTTGTTGTGATTTGGTGCTGAAAAACAAAAATTGAATTGAATTTAACTTTTTTCTAAGAAAAGTCAAAATTCTTCTGTCATCTTATAGTTTGCATAAATTTTTATCAATTTACGTAATCCGCTAATCAGATTACCAGAGATCAGATACTGTACAAGAACCAGATCTACAACTAAACTTGCAAGTGTGACATGACTGATCCAAAAATAAAATTAACATGTTTATACTACTCAGGAAATAAAATCAGACTGTTGTCACACAGAGACAAAAGATAATTAAGTAGGTAAAATTAATAAAAGTAAAATGTGAACATATAGTTGCTGACAGTCATCTTAGCCCTGCAGGTCCGTATAGTTCAGAGCTGTTTTCGAGCTTTGGAGAGATCTAGTTCAAATTTAATTTAGGTAGTTTATCAAACTGAAATTTTGTATTTGATACATTGTTTTCTTTATGTAAATTTCTGACATCAGATGTGAAGGTTTCTATTTACGTTTCGCTATTTTTGTTGAAGATATTTTAAAAGCCAGATTAAAATTTTTTTCTTACTTTTGCTTGTTCTGGTTCATCAGTTACTTTGTCTCATTCTAACTGTGAAAGAATGTCATGTTATAATATTACAGTAATGGTTTAAAAGTGATTTACTTATTTTTGTTGACTACATTTTATGCAGGCACACAGACATGCATACATTCATACTTACATACATACAGTGCATCCAGAAAGTATTCACAGCACTTCACTTTTTCCACCTTTTCTTAAATGTTACAGCCTTATTCCAAAATGGATGTAATAAAAATTGTTTCCTCAAAATTCTACACACATTACCCCAAAATGACGATGTGAAAAAACCTTTTTGAAATTTTTGCAAATTTCTTAAAAATAAAAAACTAAGGAATCACATGTACACAAGTATTCACAGACTTTGCCATGAAGCTCAAAATTGAGCTCAGGTGCATCCTTTTGACACTGATCGTTCTTGAGATGTTTCTACAGCTTAATTGGAGTCCACCTGGGGTAAATTCAGTTGATTGGACATGATTTGGAAAAACACACCTGTCTACATATAAGGTACCATAGTTGTCAGTGTATGTCAAAGCACAAACCAAGCATGAAGTCAAAGGAATTGTCTGTAGACCTTACAGAGATTTGCTTTCAGTTTGAGTCTACCGAAGATAATTTTAGAAATTAAATTTTTTTTTTGTAGTTTTTTTATTTTTTTGTATTTGAAATGGCATAAACAAATTAAAATTCATGAAATACCAAGGGTATGAATACTTTTGCAAGCCACTGTAAGTTCCACCCTGTGCTGCCTGTGTTGTGAAAAAAATCCTCGACTTGACTCATCCAGGTGAGAACCCTGACGTGATTTTTTTAGTTTTTATTATTAATACATTTGCAAATAAAAAAGAAGCTTTTTTCGTGTTGTCATTATAGGGTGTTGTGAGTAGAATTTTGAGGGAACAAAGTGAGTTTACTCTGTTTCGGAATAAAGCTACAACATAAAATGTGGAAAAACAGAAGTGCTGTGAATACTTTCTGGATGCAGTGTGTGTGTGTGTGTGTGTGTGTGTGTGTGTGTGTGTGTGTGTGTAATTTTTGTTTTTCCTTACAGAATTGTTTGGCATTAATATCAAGTACATCAAGTTTCTTGTTTCAGTGTGTTTTGGTGTTCCTCTCCCTGCACACTCTTCCAGGGCTTTCCCTTTGCATTTTGATGAGACTTCGCTGTTTGCTGGGGATGAAAAGGAAGCAGCCAAACTAAAGGTCAGCAACTGCTTAAGGCTCTGTCACACCTTGACACTTGAGCCTGCGTATGCTGACGTATTAAAAATATGCCGATGTACGTCCAATAAATTATGGGTTGGTTTTGTATAAGTTAAGAGCGTGTTGAAGCACACTGGTATACGTTGTAATACGGCGAGTTTGTCGAAAAATTTTGAGCATGCACAATATTTGTAACGCATGCCAGCATATGGCTCATACGTTGCGCTTATGCGGCCCATAAGTTGTTGGTAAATAATGTGACTGTTGAGACACATTACTTGTAAGTTACTCATAAATCGAAATACATTAAGATACTGTCTAGTGTACCCAAAACGTACAGTGAGGAAAATAAGTATTTGAACACCCTGCAATTTTGCAAGTTCTCCCACTTAGAAATCAAGGAGGGGTCTGAAATTTTCATCTTACGGCATGTCCATTGTGAGAGACATAATCTTAAAAAAAAAAAAAAAAAAAAAAAATCCGGAAATCACAGTGTATGATTTTTTTTTTTTTTAAATAATTTATTTGTATGTTACTACTGCAAATAAGTATTTGATAACCCACCAACCAGCAAGAATTCTGGCTCACACAGACCTGTTAATTTTTCTTTAAGAAGCCCTCTTATTCTGCACTCTTTACCTGTATTAATTGCACCTGTTTGAACTTGTTACCTGTATAAAAGACACCTGTTCACACACTCAGTCAATCACACTCCAACCTGTCCACCATCATGATCAAAGAGCTGCCTAAGGACACCAGGGACAGAACTGTAGACCTGCACAAGGCTGGGATGGACTACAGGACAACAGGCAAGCAGCTTGGTAGAAGACAGCAACTGTTATGATTATTTTTTAGAAAGTGAAAGAAACACAAGATGACTGTCAATCTCCCTCAGTCTGGGATTCCATGCAAGATCTCACTTTGTGGGGTAAGGATGATTCTGAGAAAGCTCAGAACTACACAGGAAGACCTGGTCAATGACCTGAAGAGAGCTGGGACTACAGTTACAAAGATTACATTAGTAACACATGATGCTGTCATGGTTTAAAATCCTTCAGGGCAGCAAGGTCCCCCTGCTCAAGCCAGCACATGGTCAGATGAGACCAGAATAGAGCTTTTTGGAATCAACTCCACTTACCATGTTTAGAGGATGAGAACAACCCCAAGAAAACCATCCCAACCATGAAGCATGGGGGTGGAAACATCATACTCTGGGGGTACTCTTCTGCAAAGGGGACAGGACGACTGCACCGTATTGAAGGGAAGTTGGATGGGGTCATGTATTGCGAGATTTTGGCAAACACAGCCAGGGCAACTAAGGAGGGGCTCCGTAAGAAGCATTTCAAGGTCCTGGAGTGGCCTGTCTAGTCTCCAGACCTGAACTCAATAGAAAATCTTTGGAGAGAGCTGAAACACCAAACCTGAATGATTTGGAGAAGATCTGTATGGAGGAGTGGGCCAGAATCCCTGCTGCAGTGTGTGCAAACCTGGTGAAAAACTACAGGAAACGTTTGACCTCTGTAATTGCAAACAAAGGTACTGTACCAAATATTAACATTGATTTTCACAGGTGTTCAGATACTTATTTGCAGCAGTAACATACAAATAAATTATTAAAAAATCATACATTGTGATTTCCGGTTTCCATCCATCCATCCATTTTCTTCCGCTTTATCCGGAGTCGGTCACGGGGCAGCAGCTCAAGCAAAGCCGCCCAGACCTCCCGATCCACACACACTTCCTCCAGCTCCTCCAGGGGAACCCCAAGGCATTCCCAAGCCAGCCGAGACATGTAGTCCCTCCAGCGTGTCCTGGGTCTTCCCCGGGGCCTCCTCCCAGTGGGACGTGCCCAGAAAAAACCTCTCCAGCGAGGCGTCCAGGGGGCATCCGGAAAAGATGCCCGAGCCACCTCAACTGACTCCTTTCGACGTGGAGGAGCAGCGGCTCGACTCCTAGCTCCTCCCGAGTGACCGAGCTCCTCACCCTATCTCTAAGGGAGCACCCAGCCACCCTGCGGAGGAAACTCATCTCGGCCGCTTGTACTCGCAGTCTCGTTCTTTCGGTCATGAGCCAAATCTCATGATCATAGGTGAGGATCGGAACGTAGATCGATCGGTAAATCGAGAGCTTTGCCCCCCTACTCAGCTCTCTCTTCACCACGACGGTCTGATACAGCGACCGCATCACTGCAGACGCTGCACCGATCCGTCTATCGATCTCACGCTCCATCCGTCCCTCACTCGTGAACAAGACCCCGAGATACTTACACTCCTCCACTTGAGGCAAGGACACTCCACCGACCTGAAGAGGGCAAAGCACCTTTTTCCGGTCGAGAACCATGGCCTCGGATTTGGAGGTGCTGATCTTCATCCCGGACGCTTCACACTCGGCTGCAAACCGCCCCAGTGCACGCTGAAGGTCCTGATTTGACGAAGCCAACAGAACCACATCGTCCGCAAACAGCAAAGACGAGATTCTGTGGTTCCCAAACCAGACCCCCTCTACACCCCGGCTGCGCCTAGAAATTAATCAATCAATCAATCAATTTTTTTATATAGCGCCAAATCACAACAAACAGTTGCCCCAAGGCGCTTTATATTGCAAGGCAAGGCCATACAATAATTATGTAAAACCCCAACGGTCAAAACGACCCCCTGTGAGCAAGCACTTGGCTACAGTGGGAAGGAAAAACTCCCTTTTAACAGGAAGAAACCTCCAGCAGAACCAGGCTCAGGGAGGGGCAGTCTTCTGCTGGGACTGGTTGGGGCTGAGGGAGAGAACCAGGAAAAAGACATGCTGTGGAGGGGAGCAGAGATCGATCACTAATGATTAAATGCAGAGTGGTGCATACAGAGCAAAAAGAGAAAGAAACAATGCATCATGGGAACCCCCCAGCAGTCTACGTCTATAGCAGCATAACTAAGGGATGGTTCAGGGTCACCTGATCCAGCCCTAACTATAAGCTTTAGCAAAAAGGAAAGTTTTAAGCCTAATCTTAAAAGTAGAGAGGGTGTCTGTCTCCCTGATCTGAATTGGGAGCTGGTTCCACAGGAGAGGAGCCTGAAAGCTGAAGGCTCTGCCTCCCATTCTACTCTTACAAACCCTAGGAACTACAAGTAAGCCTGCGGTCTGAGAGCGAAGCGCTCTATTGGGGTGATATGGTACTACGAGGTCCCTAAGATAAGATGGGACCTGATTATTCAAAACCTTATAAGTAAGAAGAAGAATTTTAAATTCTATTCCAGAATTAACAGGAAGCCAATGAAGAGAGGCCAATATGGGTGAGATATGCTCTCTCCTTCTAGTCCCCGTCAGTACTCTAGCTGCAGCATTTTGAATTAACTGAAGGCTTTTTAGGGAACTTTTAGGACAACCTGATAATAATGAATTACAATAGTCCAGCCTAGAGGAAATAAATGCATGAATTAGTTTTTCAGCATCACTCTGAGACAAGACCTTTCTGATTTTAGAGATATTGCGTAAATGCAAAAAAGCAGTCCTACATATTTGTTTAATATGCGCTTTGAATGACATATCCTGATCAAAAATGACTCCAAGATTTCTCACAGTATTACTAGAGGTCAGGGTAATGCCATCCAGAGTAAGGATCTGGTTAGACACCATGTTTCTAAGATTTGTGGGGCCAAGTACAATAACTTCAGTTTTATCTGAGTTTAAAAGCAGGAAATTAGAGGTCATCCATGTCTTTATGTCTGTAAGACAATCCTGCAGTTTAGCTAATTGGTGTGTGTCCTCTGGCTTCATGGATAGATAAAGCTGGGTATCATCTGCGTAACATTGAAAATTTAAGCAATACCGTCTAATAATACTGCCTAAGGGAAGCATGTATAAAGTGAATAAAATTGGTCCTAGCACAGAACCTTGTGGAACTCCATAATTAACTTTAGTCTGTGAAGAAGATTCCCCATTTACATGAACAAATTGTAATCTATTAGACAAATATGATTCAAACCACCGCAGCGCAGTGCCTTTAATACCTATGGCATGCTCTAATCTCTGTAATAAAATTTTATGGTCAACTGTATCAAAAGCAGCACTGAGGTCTAACAGAACAAGCACAGAGATGAGTCCACTGTCCGAGGCCATAAGAAGATCATTTGTAACCTTCACTAATGCTGTTTCTGTACTATGATGAATTCTAAAACCTGACTGAAACTCTTCAAATAGACCATTCCTCTGCAGATGATCAGTTAGCTGTTTTACAACTATCCTTTCAAGAATTTTTGAGAGAAAAGGAAGGTTGGAGATTGGCCTATAATTAGCTAAGATAGCTGGGTCAAGTGATGGCTTTTTAAGTAATGGTTTAATTACTGCCACCTTAAAAGCCTGTGGTACATAGCCAACTAACAAAGATAGATTGATCATATTTAAGATCGAAGCATTAAATAATGGTAGGGCTTCCTTGAGCAGCCTGGTAGGAATGGGGTCTAATAAACATGTTGATGGTTTGGATGAAGTAACTAATGAAAATAACTCAGACAGAACAATCGGAGAGAGAGTCTAACCAAATACCGGCATCACTGAAAGCAGCCAAAGATAACGATACGTCTTTGGGATGGTTATGAGTAATTTTTTCTCTAATAGTTAAAATTTTGTTAGCAAAGAAAGTCATGAAGTCATTACTAGTTAAAGTTAATGGAATACTCAGCTCAATAGAGCTCTGACTCTTTGTCAGCCTGGCTACAGTGCTGAAAAGAAACCTGGGGTTGTTCTTATTTTCTTCAATTAGTGATGAGTAGAAAGATGTCCTAGCTTTACGGAGGGCTTTTTTTTTATAGAGCAACAGACTCTTTTTCCAGGCTAAGTGAAGATCTTCTAAATTAGTGAGACGCCATTTCCTCTCCAACTTACGGGTTATCTGCTTTAAGCTACGAGTTTGTGAGTTATACCACGGAGTCAGGCACTTCTGATTTAAAGCTCTCTTTTTTTAGAGGAGCTACAGCATCCAAAGTTGTCTTCAATGAGGATGTAAAACTATTGACGAGATACTCTATCTCACTTACAGAGTTTAGGTAGCTACTCTGCACTGTGTTGGTATATGGCATTAGAGAACATAAAGAAGGAATCATATCCTTAAACCTAGTTACAGCGCTTTCTGAAAGACTTCTAGTGTAATGAAACTTATTCCCCACTGCTGGGTAGTCCATCAGAGTAAATGTAAATGTTATTAAGAAATGATCAGACAGAAGGGAGTTTTCAGGGAATACTGTTAAGTCTTATAGTTCCATACCATAAGTCAGAACAAGATCTAAGATATGATTAAAGTGGTGGGTGGACTCATTTACTTTTTGAGCAAAGCCAATAGAGTCTAATAATAGATTAAATGCAGTGTTGAGGCTGTCATTCTCAGCATCTGTGTGGATGTTAAAATCGCCCACTATAATTATCTGAGCTAAGCACTAAGTCAGACAAAAGGTCTGAAAATTCAGAGAAACTCACAGTAACGACCAGGTGGACGATAGATAATAACAAATAAAACTGGTTTTTGGGACTTCCAATTTGGATGGACAAGACTAAGAGTCAAGCTTTCAAATGAATTAAAGCTCTGTCTGGGTTTTTGATTAATTAATAAGCTGGAATGGAAGATTGCTGCTAATCCTCCGCCCCGGCCCGTGCTACGAGCATTCTGACAGTTAGTGTGACTCGGGGGTGTTGACTCATTTAAACTAACATATTCATCCTGCTGTAACCAGGTTTCTGTAAGGCAGAATAAATCAATATGTTGATCAATTATTATATCATTTACCAACAGGGACTTAGAAGAGAGAGACCTAATGTTTAATAGACCACATTTAACTGTTTTAGTCTGTGGTGCAGTTGAAGGTGCTATATTATTTTTTCTTTTTGAATTTTTATGCTTAAATAGATTTTTGCTGGTTATTGGTAGTCTGGGAGCAGGCACCGTCTCTACGGGGATGGGGTAATGAGGGGATGGCAGGGGAGAGAAGCTGCAGAGAGGTGTGTAAGACTACAACTCTGCTTCCTGGTCCCAACCCTGGATAGTCACGGTTTGGAGGATTTAAGAAAATTGGCCAGATTTCTAGAAATGAGAGCTGCTCCATCCAAAGTGGGATGGATGCCGTCTCTCCTAACAAGACCAGGTTTTCCCCAGAAGCTTTGCCAATTATCTATGAAGCCCACCTCATTTTTTGGACACCACTCAGACAGCCAGCAATTCAAGGAGAACATGCGGCTAAACATGTCACTCCCGGTCCGATTGGGGAGGGGCCCAGAGAAAACTACAGAGTCCGACATTGTTTTTGCAAAGTTACACACCGATTTAATGTTAATTTTAGTGACCTCTGATTGGCGTAACCCGGTGTCATTACTGCCAACGTGAATTACAATCTTACCAAATTTACGCTTAGCCTTAGCCAGCAGTTTCAAATTTCCTTCAATGTCGCCTGCTCTGGCCCCCGGAAGACAATTGACTATGGTTGCTGGTGTCGCTAACTTCACATTTCGCAAAACAGAGTCGCCAATAACCAGAGTTTGATCCTCGGCGGGTGTGTCGCCGAGTGGGGAAAAAACGGTTAGAGATGTGAACGGGTTGGCGGTGTACACGGGGCTTCTGTTTAGGGCTACGCTTCCTCCTCACAGTCACCCAGTCAGCCTGCTTTCCCGGCTGCTCGGGATCTGCCAGGGGGTAACTAACGGCGGCTAAGCTACCTTGGTCCGCACCGACTACAGGGGCCTGGCTAGCTGTAGAATTTTCCACGGTGCGGAGCCGAGTCTCCAATTCACCCAGCCTGGCCTCCAAAGCTACGAATAAGCTACACTTATTACAAGTACCATTACTGCTAAAGGAGGCCGAGGAATAACTAAACATTTCACACCCAGAGCAGAAAAGTGCGGGAGAGACAGGAGAAGCCGCCATGCTAAATCGGCTAAGAGCTAGTAGCTACGCTAAGCTAGCGGATTCCTAAAAACACGCAAAGTGAATAATGTGTAAATAATTTAGAGGTGATTCAGCAGAAGGAGTGCTTTAGTTAAGGCACGTAAAGATTACACTGGGAAACAAATCGTAATCTAGATAACTAGATCAATCTAACTGCGCAGATTAAACAGCTAACAGATACAGAAAAACACCGCTGTGCTCCAGAACAGGAAGTGATACAATACCGCAGTGAGAGCCAACCACCAGTAGAGGTCAATAGAAAGAACTCACATACCAACGATGGTAAGCATCTGGTTCTGTCCATAAAAATAATGAACAGAACCAGTGACAAAGGGCAGCCCTGGCGGAGGCCAACGTGCACTGGAAACAGATTTGACTTACTACCGGCAATGCGAACCAAGCTCCTGCTGCGGTTGTACAGGGACTGGATAGCCCTTAGCAAAGGACCCCGGACCCCGTACTCCCGGAGCACTCCCTACAGGGTGCGCCGAGAGACACGGTCGAATGCCTTCTCCAGATCCACAAAACACATGTGGACTGGTTGGGCAAACTCCCATGAACCCTCGAGCACCCGATGGAGCGTGTAGAGCTGGTCCAGTGTGCCGTGACCAGGACGAAAACCACACTGCTCCTCCTGAATCCGAGGTTCGACCATCAGTCGAAGTCTCCTCTCCAGTACTCTGGAATAGACCTTACCGGGGAGGCTGAGGAGTGTGATCCCCCTATAGTTGGAACACACCCTCCGGTCCCCCTTCTTAAACAGAGGGACCACCACCCCGGTCTGCCAATCCAGAGGCACTGTCCCCGATCGCCACGCAATGTTGCAGAGGCGTGTCAGCCAAGACACTGGCTGTTGGGATGTGGAATGATTTCCGGATTTTTTTTTTTTTTTTAGATTATGTCTCTCACAGTGGACATGCACAGTGCATGTTTTGCATTTTGTATCCCCAGTTATACAGCTTCATGATGAAGTGGTATAGAGGAGTATTTTCTTAAAAAAGACCTGAAAGTTCAGCTACAGTTTGCCAGAAGGTACATCTGAGGTGCAAGCCTAAATTTAGTATATATATATATATATATATATATATATATATATATGCATATATATGTATATGCATTCAAGCAAGTCGAGTCAGAGTGGCACCTGCCACTGCCATGAAGTCACAATAGTTCTGTAGACAGTAAAAATAATTGTGCATTTTTGAGGTAATAGGGTTTTAAAATTGAACAGTTTGCACCATGTGTTGTGCTTAGTTATCATGTTACAGGATAACATATGTCATAGAATCTAATGTTTGTGGACACGGTTTGACCTTTACTTTGGACAGTAAACATTCAACACAGTCAAAACTCTTCCATTTATTAATCCTATTAGTTCAACAAATAATTTGCATCAAATCAAATCAATTTTATTTATATTGCGCCAAATCACAACAAACAGTTGCCCCAAGGCGCTTTATATTGTAAGGCAAAGCCATACAGTAATTACGGAAAAAACCCCAACGGTCAAAACGACCCCCTGTGAGCAAGCACTTGGCGACAGTGGGAAGGAAAAACTCCCTTTTAACAGGAAGAAACCTCCAGCAGAACCAGGCTCAGGGAGGGGCAGTCTTCTGCTGGGACTGGTTGGGGCTGAGGGAGAGAACCAGGAAAAAGACATGCTGTGGAGGGGAGCAGAGATCAATCACTAATGATTAAATGCAGAGTGGTGCATACAGAGCAAAAAGAGAAAGAAACACTCAGTGCATCATGGGAACCCCCAGCAGTCTAAGTCTATAGCAGCATAACTAAGGGATGGTTCAGGGTCACCTGATCCAGCCCTAACTATAAGCTTTAGCAAAAAGGAAAGTTTTAAGCCTAATCTTAAAAGTAGAGAGGGTGTCTGTCTCCCTGATCCGAATTGGGAGCTGGTTCCAGAGGAGAGGAGCCTGAAAGCTGAAGGCTCTGCCTCCAATTCTACTCTTAAAAACCCTAGGAACTACAAGTAAGCCTGCAGTCTGAGAGCGAAGCGCTCTATTGGGGTGATATGGTACTATGAGGTCCCTAAGAGAAGATGGGACCTGATTATTCAAAACCTTATAAGTAAGAAGAAGAATTTTAAATTCTATTCTAGAATTAACAGGAAGCCAGTGAAGAGAGGCCAGTATGGGTGAAATATGCTCTCTCCTTCTAGTCCCCGTCAGTACTCTAGCTGCAGCATTTTGAATTAACTGAAGGCTTTTCAGGGAACTTTTAGGACAACCTGATAATAATGAATTACAGTAGTCCAGCCTAGAGGAAATAAATGCATGAATTAGTTTTTCAGCATCACTCTGAGACAAGACCTTTCTAATTTTAGAGATATTGCGCAAATGCAAAAAAGCAGTCCTACATATTTGTTTAATATGCGCATTGAATGACATATCCTGATCAAAAATGACTCCAAGATTTCTCACAGTATTACTAGAGGTCAGGGTAATGCCATCCAGAGTAAGGATCTGGTTAGACACCATGTTTCTAAGATTTGTGGGGCCAAGTACAATAACTTCAGTTTTATCTGCGTTTAAATTAGAGGTGATCCATGTCTTTATGTCTGTAAGACAATCCTGCAGTTTAGCTAATTGGTGCATCACTGAATAATTTCTGGATGCACTGTGGACGCACCATGTGAGGTTTTCTGATTATTGCCCTTTTTAAATATTTTTTGCTGGCGTATGGTGCAAGTCTTTTCTGCATCCTCATGTGACCATGCTTTGTGCTTACCTGAGCGCATCTCTTTTTTTTTTGTTTTTTTTTGTTAGTCAAGCATGCCAGTAGGGTTACGAACAAGTGCATATACATTTGCTATTTAAAGAATATGGGCTCCTGCTGTTCAAATCCTGAACTGCACACTTATGCACCAAGTAAAGGATGGAGCCATCAATGTCCATTCCATTCTTCATTACCAATTAGTTTTAATATAGCTCTTTAGCCATCAACGTGACGTGTGTGTGCATGTGTTTCTTAGGAGGACATCAGACTGGCCTTCCTGAACATATCCAGGATTATGGACTGTGTGGGCTGTTTCAAATGTCGACTGTGGGGGAAACTCCAGGTGAGTTGGGAGGTTTCTCCATAGATTTAAAAGAGAATAAGGTAGCTTTCTTACAATCCAGGTCATATTAAATCGTTTTTAGTTATCCAGCCTGTAAGTGCTCTATTCACCTTTGATGTGAGCCACACCAATATTTTTAGGTGCTTTTGTGACCAATAACTTACTGAAAATCAGGCTGTACTTTATTTTGTAATCCTGGTGTTAATCAAGTTGACAGACTGTTGAAAATAATTGTTTAGCTTTATTAATATTCCTTATAGCTTGTTTTATGGAAAATAAATGTTATTGTTTTTGTGGGGGAAAAAAAAAAAAAAAAATATATATATATATATATATATATATATATATATATATATAATATGCTCATTTTGAATTTTATGCCAGTAACATGTCTCAAAGTTAGCACAGGTCCGTTTTTGGACTGGTAATGGATTTGACAAGTTCATATAACAAGGTGACACAGGCAATATTAAGCAGGTGAAATATTCATGTTGGAGTGTATTTAAAGACATTCCCAGGGTGTGTAATGGTGAACCAATTTGCCGATGCCAGGCATGAAAGTTTTCAGGATTTTTCTATGACAATCTGGTCAATGTATTCCTGACTTAATTTCAAGCATCTGCTTGGCTGCCAAAATAATGCCTAAAATGGGTCTTTATTTTGCTTAAAATCCATGAGCTGCTGCAGTAGCCCCCAGACTCTGAGCTGACTTCCAGGAATTTTCAGGATGTCTCATTCATGCCTGCAGTGTAAATTATTAGAGAAATTATATGCAGTCGATGAAGGTGCACCAAACCACCCCAACTGCCGATGAGCATTATTGGACTGTCTCATTGGTGGACAGAATTCAAAACCCCACAGAGAGAGTGGTTGGGAGGGTGGGTGGACAAGAGCTGACAACACCCCCTATCACAACCATGAGGTCCCTGCATCAGAGCCAGTTTGGTAACAGAGTACCTGTGAATTTTTTTTCTGGGGAGGGTGAACTGAGACTTTTTTTTTTTTATCAAACTGGGTAATTTGATACAGAAGGACTCTGGCACATCCTTATCAGGGACATACCTATGTCCTCCAGCAGGACAAAACCACATTCTGCTGGTTTGCAGTGAATGGCTATGTGAACACAGATTGTGGATGCTAAGAGCCCACCTGCAATCCTGACTTTTCTCCGATTCTGAATGTGTTGCACATCAAGTGCAAAAATACAGCAATGCAGAACCCGTACAGAAGCTCAGCTGAAGACCTTCATCAAGAATGCAAGTGGGAACTTTCCAGTTGTAATCATCACAAAGTGACGACTTTAGCAACCAAACGCTTAAAAATTATTGTGCCAACATTTTGTGGCAGGTAATTTGAAATGAGCATATATATGTAGGATAAAATAAAATGTAAATAAAATTTTGTTTCATTTGGTATGATTGCTTTGTACTAATTCCAAATAAATGTCAGGTTTAGGTGACTTGCAAATCATCACATTGTTATTTACATTTAACACAGTTCTAGCAATTTTGGAAGTAATGTAATTAATCTGTTTGCTGTTTATCGTTCACTGGGTGTGATTTTTTTTTTTTTTTTTTTTTTTTTTTTTTTCTCTCCTCTCTCTCTCTTTCCAATCAGACTCGGGGATTAGGCACAGCATTAAAGATTTTGTTTTCAGAACGACAGATTGAAGCTCTACCAAATTCCACAGTCCATAGACCCCTTTTCCAGCTCAACCGACAGGAGATCGTCTCCCTTCTCAATGCCTTTGGAAGGTGTGTGAGCCAAACGTTTCATTCTAATTCAGTGCATGTAATAGTTCTGTTTGGCAGCATCTTTATAATTAGGGAAAAGTGGTCAATTGGCTAAACAAATTAACTTTCTCAAATGACAACTACCGGCGCTGATTTTTTTTTTTTTTTTTTTTTTAAGACTCCTCCTTCAACTCAGTTTTTGTCAGCTCTAACCTCTCATGAAAAAATCTAATTTGATAACAAAAAGCCACACTTAACAATGGGCTTAAAAGTAATTAGACAGTCTTGATGAAAAGAGATCATGGTCAAATTCACATTTCTTAGATGGACTTTGGGATGTCGACTTCAATTTTTTGTGCACATAAAAGTGGTTTGATGCAGCCGCACATGGATGGAGTGCAATTCTGTCCTTTCTGGCCTTAAGCAGAGCAGGTTTTCAGTGGGATGATAGTGTGATTTCCAATGAGAGGCGGGCTGCGCTCTGGACAGGACTCCAGCACTAGCGCAGGGCCACATATAGAGAGACGAACACAGTTACAGCCGCACTCACACCTACCGTCAATTTAGAGTTTTCCAATTCACCTGCGTGGCTTTAAAAGTAGGAGGAATACAGAGCACCACGAGGGAACCCGTGCAAACATGGGAAGGACATGCAGACTCCTCACAGAAAGGACCAAGTGGGAAGTGATCCCACAGCCTTCTTGCTGTGAGGAAACAATCATTACAGGCAACAAATTATCATCATATTATACAGAGCACCTGTATAATATGGTGTGGCCCTTGTTGGGAAAATGATGGCCTGTAGGTTGAAGAGATGGGCTTGTGACCATAGTATCCTCTGTTCAATTCCCCTTGAAACAGGAACCTCATTAAAGTATCGTTAAGCAAGGTTCAATCAATCAATCAATCAATTTTTTTTATATAGCGCCAAATCACAACAAACAGTTGCCCCAAGGCGCTTTATATTGTAAGGCAAGGCCATACAATAATTATGTAAAACCCCAACGGTCAAAACGACCCCCTGTGAGCAAGCACTTGGCTACAGTGGGAAGGAAAAACTCCCTTTTAACAGGAAGAAACCTCCAGCAGAACCAGGCTCAGGGAGGGGCAGTCTTCTGCTGGGACTGGTTGGGGCTGAGGGAGAGAACCAGGAAAAAGACATGCTGTGGAGGGGAGCAGAGATCGATCACTAATGATTAAATGCAGAGTGGTGCAAACAGAGCAAAAAGAGAAAGAAACAGTGCATCATGGGAACCCCCCAGCAGTCTACGTCTATAGCAGCATAACTAAGGGATGGTTCAGGGTCACCTGATCCAGCCCTAACTATAAGCTTTAGCAAAAAGGAAAGTTTTAAGCCTAATCTTAAAAGTAGAGAGGGTGTCTGTCTCCCTGATCTGAATTGGGAGCTGGTTCCACAGGAGAGGAGCCTGAAAGCTGAAGGCTCTGCCTCCCATTCTACTCTTACAAACCCTAGGAACTACAAGTAAGCCTGCAGTCTGAGAGCGAAGCGCTCTATTGGGGTGATATGGTACTATGAGGTCCCTAAGATAAGATGGGACCTGATTATTCAAAACCTTATAAGTAAGAAGAAGAATTTTAAATTCTATTCTAGAATTAACAGGAAGCCAATGAAGAGAGGCCAATATGGGTGAGATATGCTCTCTCCTTCTAGTCCCCGTCAGTACTCTAGCTGCAGCATTTTGAATTAACTGAAGGCTTTTTAGGGAACTTTTAGGACAACCTGATAATAATGAATTACAATAGTCCAGCCTAGAGGAAATAAATGCATGAATTAGTTTTTCAGCATCACTCTGAGACAAGACCTTTCTGATTTTAGAGATATTGCGTGAATGCAAAAAAGCAGTCCTACATATTTGTTTAATATGCGCTTTGAATGACATATCCTGATCAAAAATGACTCCAAGATTTCTCACAGTATTACTAGAGGTCAGGGTAATGCCATCCAGAGTAAGGATCTGGTTAGACACCATGTTTCTAAGATTTGTGGGGCCAAGTACAATAACTTCAGTTTTATCTGAGTTTAAAAGCAGGAAATTAGAGGTCATCCATGTCTTTATGTCTGTAAGACAATCCTGCAGTTTAGCTAATTGGTGTGTGTCCTCTGGCTTCATGGATAGATAAAGCTGGGTATCATCTGCGTAACAATGAAAATTTAAGCAATACCGTCTAATAATACTGCCTAAGGGAAGCATGTATAAAGTGAATAAAATTGGTCCTAGCACAGAACCTTGAGGAACTCCATAATTAACTTTAGTCTGTGAAGAAGATTCCCCATTTACATGAACAAATTGTAATCTATTAGACAAATATGATTCAAACCACCGCAGCACAGTGCCTTTAATACCTATGGCATGCTCTAATCTCTGTAATAAAATTTTATGGTCAGCAGTATCAAAAGCAGCACTGAGGTCTAACAGAACAAGCACAGAGATGAGTCCACTGTCCGAGGCCATAAGAAGATCATTTGTAACCTTCACTAATGCTGTTTCTGTACTATGATGAATTCTAAAACCTGACTGAAACTCTTCAAATAGACCATTCCTCTGCAGATGATCAGTTAGCTGTTTTACAACTACCCTTTCAAGAATTTTTGAGAGAAAAGGAAGGTTGGAGATTGGCCTATAATTAGCTAAGATAGCTGGGTCAAGTGATGGCTTTTTAAGTAATGGTTTAATTACTGCCACCTTAAAAGCCTGTGGTACATAGCCAACTAACAAAGATAGATTGATCATATTTAAGATCAAAGCATTAAATAATGGTAGGGCTTCCTTGAGCAGCCTGGTAGGAATGGGGTCTAATAAACATGTTGATGGTTTGGATGAAGTAACTAATGAAAATAACTCAGACAGAACAATCGGAGAGAAAGAGTCTAACCAAATACCGGCATCACTGAAAGCAGCCAAAGATAACGATACGTCTTTGGGATGGTTATGAGTAATTTTTTCTCTAATAGTTAAAATTTTGTTAGCAAAGAAAGTCATGAAGTCATTACTAGTTAAAGTTAATGGAATACTCAGCTCAATAGAGCTCTGACTCTTTGTCAGCCTGGCTACAGTGCTGAAAAGAAACCTGGGGTTGTTCTTATTTTCTTCAATTAGTGATGAGTAGAAAGATGTCCTAGCTTTACAGAGGGCTTTTTTATAGAGCAACAGACTCTTTTTCCAGGCTAAGTGAAGATCTTTTAAATTAGTGAGACGCCATTTCCTCTCCAACTTACGGGTTATCTGCTTTAAGCTACGAGTTTGTGAGTTATACCACGGAGTCAGGCACTTCTGATTTAAAGCTCTCTTTTTTAGAGGAGCTACAGCATCCAAAGTTGTCTTCAATGAGGATGTAAAACTATTGACGAGATACTCTATCTCACTTACAGAGTTTAGGTAGCTACTCTGCACTGTGTTGGTATATGGCATTAGAGAACATAAAGAAGGAATCATATCCTTAAACCTAGTTACAGCGCTTTCTGAAAGACTTCTAGTGTAATGAAACTTATTCCCCACTGCTGGGTAGTCCATCAGAGTAAATGTAAATGTTATTAAGAAATGATCAGACAGAAGGGAGTTTTCAGGGAATACTGTGAAGTCTTCTATTTCCATACCATAAGTCAGAACAAGATCTAAGATATGATTAAAGTGGTGGGTGGACTCATTTACTTTTTGAGCAAAGCCAATAGAGTCTAATAATAGATTAAATGCAGTGTTGAGGCTGTCATTCTCAGCATCTGTGTGGATGTTAAAATCGCCCACTATAATTATCTTATCTGAGCTAAGCACTAAGTCAGACAAAAGGTCTGAAAATTCACAGAGAAACTCACAGTAACGACCAGGTGGACGATAGATAATAACAAATAAAACTGGTTTTTGGGACTTCCAATTTGGATGGACAAGACTAAGAGTCAAGCTTTCAAATGAATTAAAGCTCTGTCTGGGTTTTTGATTAATTAATAAGCTGGAATGGAAGATTGCTGCTAATCCTCCGCCCCTGCCCGTGCTACGAGCATTCTGACAGTTAGTGTGACTCGGGGGTGTTGACTCATTTAAACTAACATATTCATCCTGCTGTAACCAGGTTTCTGTAAGGCAGAATAAATCAATATGTTGATCAATTATTATATCATTTACCAACAGGGACTTAGAAGAGAGAGACCTAATGTTTAATAGACCACATTTAACTGTTTTAGTCTGTGGTGCAGTTGAAGGTGCTATATTATTTTTTCTTTTTGAATTTTTATGCTTAAATAGATTTTTGCTGGTTATTGGTGGTCTGGGAGCAGGCACCGTCTCTACGGGGATGGGGTAATGAGGGGATGGCAGGGGGAGAGAAGCTGCAGAGAGGTGTGTAAGACTACAACTCTGCTTCCTGGTCCCAACCCTGGATAGTCACGGTTTGGAGGATTTAAGAAAATTGGCCAGATTTCTAGAAATGAGAGCTGCTCCATCCAAAGTGGGATGGATGCCGTCTCTCCTAACAAGACCAGGTTTTCCCCAGAAGCTTTGCCAATTATCTATGAAGCCCACCTCATTTTTTGGACACCACTCAGACAGCCAGCAATTCAAGGAGAACATGCGGCTAAACATGTCACTCCCGGTCTGATTGGGGAGGGGCCCAGAGAAAACTACAGAGTCCGACATTGTTTTTGCAAAGTTACACACCGATTTAATGTTAATTTTAGTGACCTCCGATTGGCGTAACCGGGTGTCATTACTGCCGACGTGAATTACAATCTTACCAAATTTACGCTTAGCCTTAGCCAGCAGTTTCAAATTTCCTTCAGTGTTGCCTGCTCTGGCCCCCAGAAGACAATTGACTATGGTTGCTGGTGTCGCTAACTTCACATTTCGCAAAACAGAGTCGCCAATAACCAGAGTTTGATCCTCGGCGGGTGTGTCGCCGAGTGGGGAAAAACGGTTAGAGATGTGAACGGGTTGGCGGTGTACACGGGGCTTCTGTTTAGGGCTACGCTTCCTCCTCACAGTCACCCAGTCAGCCTGCTTTCCCGACTGCTCGGGATCTGCCAGGGGGTAACTAACGGCGGCTAAGCTACCTTGGTCCGCACCGACTACAGGGGCCTGGCTAGCTGTAGAATTTTCCACGGTGCGGAGCCGAGTCTCCAATTCGCCCAGCCTGGCCTCCAAAGCTACGAATAAGCTACACTTATTACAAGTACCGTTACTGATAAAGGAGGCCGAGGAATAACTAAACATTTCACACCCAGAGCAGAAAAGTGCGGGAGAGACAGGAGAAGCCGCCATGCTAAATCGGCTAAGAGCTAGTAGCTACGCTAAGCTAGCGGATTCCTAAAAACACGCAAAGTGAATAATGTGTAAATAATTTAGAGGTGATTCAGCAGAAGGAGTGCTTTAGTTAAGGCACGTAAAGATTACACTGGGAAACAAATCGTAATCTAGATAACTAGATCAATCTAACTGCGCAGATTAAACAGCTAACAGATACAGAAAAACACCGCTGTGCTCCGGAACAGGAAGTGATACAATACCGCAGTGAGAGCCAACCACCAGTAGAGGCAATCTCTTGTTAATCTCCATGTGCTCATGAGCACATTTTTATAGCAGCAGCCTGGTGTGTGTGTCTCTGAGTGAGAGGGAGAGTGAGCGAATAGGTAAATGGGATTCATCACTGTAAAGCACTTTGTCCATCTGCATCAGATGGGAAAACAATAGAAATTCAGCTATTCCATTCCTCATCCAATAATGATTTTCACTGTCACTCTGGTTGTCTACATGGTGCAGTGATGGGGTCACAACCTTTTGCACAGGTTCCACATTCTAATGTGTGCTCTGTCTGTAAAACGCTTCTACATTATATGGATGCATTTGTGATATGACTGTATTAGCACTGCGTAGTGGATAGCCGGGTTTAGGTACGAGCGTTACACATTCTAAGTGCCCATTCTAGTTTGTTAATGTTTCTGATATCCTGGCTGCACTTTTTGGCAGAACCATCCAAAGATATATTTCTAGTTTATAGCTATATGTTGTAAAACACCATGTAATATATAATAACTGAAAACTTGGCATTATATTTTATCCAAACGTTTTGAACCAAAATAGTGCAGGTTCATCTAGTTATGCAGTTGGTCAGACTTATACAAAGTTGGCAGTATCATTTTTGCAGGATATCTTATGGCAGCTGTTATTTTTATTTTTGTTTCAAGAAGTAGAATTTTTGTGAGAAATTACACGTATTTGTTTTACTTTATGTAACGCACGTGCACATGCAGATTGAACTGAGTTCCTGAAATGTCTCTCAGGATTTCTACAAGCATTAGAGAGTTGAAGAACTTCAGATCTCTGCTGGATGAGGAGCGGTGATGGAGGTGAGAGGAGTCTTCCGCCAGTCTCCCTTTGAACTACCAACATGGATTTTGCATCCACCCGTCCGACCTTCCCCTCAGCGTTGGTCCTGCTGAAATGTCCTCATCACTGTTCACTATGCAGTAAAATTTTTAAAAAGTAATCTGCAGTTTTGACTAATTTTACTTGTCAGTACTCATCATTACAAAAGTGGTGTAGAATATTTTTATGGAAAACAGTCTTAATATAAACCATAAGTAATCATGAAATGAAACATTCAATTCTTAATGTGTGTGTCCTGATATGTAGAATTTGATTTACACTGCTCATGTGATTTTTGTAAGATAAGATTTTATGTTTCAATTTATTAAAAAAAATAATGCAATGATGGATTTGGATTTTCTGATCAGAAGCACTGGAGATGACCTTATTGTCAAAATGAATATAGAGATGATTTGAAATAATTAACAATAAAATAAAAAACTGACATACAGTGGGCATAAAGTCTGCATAAAGTTGGCCATTTACACACAAAAAGAGAGTTTCTCCGATGACAGTTTCTAAAAATATCTCCCCTTTAAATACCAAATACAAATGTCTTGACAATGTTCATGATATAAATTAAAAGTATCAAAGCCAAAAATAATGGAATGCATAAGTAATAGTACCCTTATAAATCATCACTTTTACAGCCACTTAAATCTGGGGATGGCCACATGAGCTTCTACATCACTGAGTCTTGGACACATATCCATCAATTGTTAATAAATACAAACAATACAAGACATCTGTTCGAGTAGGCAGTTACACATACATATATATATATATATATATATATATATACAGTGAGGAAAATTAAGTATTTGAACAACATGCAATTTTGCAAGTTCTCCCACTTAGAAATCATGGAGGGGTCTGAAATTTTCATCTTAGGTGCATGTCCACTGTGAGAGACATAATCTAAAAAAAAAATCCAAAAATCACAATGTATGATTTTTTTTATTTTTTATATAATTTATTTGTATGTTACTGCTGCAAATAACTATTTCAACACCTGTGAAAATCAATGTTAATATTTGGTACAGTAGCCTTTGTTTGCAATTACAGAGGTCAAACGTTTCCTGTAGTTTTTCACCAGGTTTTCACACTGCAGCAGGGATTTTGGTCCATTCCTCCACACAGATCTCCAAGTCTTTCAGGTTTGGAGTTTCAGCTCCCTCCAAAGATTTTCTATTGAGTTCAGGTCTGGAGACTGGCCAGGCCACTCCAGGACCTTGAAATGCTTCTTACGGAACACCTCCTTAGTTGCTGTGGCTGTGTGTGTGGGACCCAGCCATGACCCATCTTCAATGCTCTTACTGAGGGAAGGAGGTTATGTGCCAAAATCTCGCAATACATGACCCCATCCATCCTCCCTTCAATATGGTGCAGTCATCCCGTCCCCTTTGTAGAAGAGCACCCTCAGAGTATGATGTTTCCACCCCCATGCTTCACAGTTGGGATGGTTTTCTTGGGGTTGTTCTCATCCTCTAAACATGGTAAGTGGAGTTGATTCCAAAAAGCTCTAGTGTGGTCTCATCTGACCACATGACCTTCTCCCATTCCTCCCCTGGATCATCCAGATGGTCACTGGTGAACTTCAAACGGGCCTGGACATGTGCTGGCTTGAGCAGGGGGACCTTGCTGCCCTGCAGGATTTTAAACCATGACAGCATCATGTGTTACTAATGTAATCTTTGTGACTGTGGTCCCAGCTCTCTTCAGGTCATTGACCAGGTCCTCCTGTGTAGTTCTGAGCTTTCTCAGAATCATCCTTACCCCACAAAGTGAGATCTTGCATGGAATCTCAGACCGAGGGAGATTGACAGTCATCTTGTGTTTCTTCCACTTTCTAATAAATAATCATAACAGTTATTGTCTTCTACCAAGCTGCCTGTTGTCCTGTAGTCCATGCCAGCCTTGTGCAGGTCTGCATTTTTGTCCCTGGTGTCCTTAGACAGCTCTTTGGTCTTGGCTATGGTGGACAGGTTGGAGTGTGATTGATTGTGTGAACAGGTGTCTTTTATACAGGTAACAAGTTCAACAGGTGCAATTCTCGCAATACATGTTGGGTACATACACACAGTGTTGGGCTTGAGTCCAGAAGATCATGGGTTCAAATCCTGCCTGACTGGAAAATCACTCAGGGCCCTTGGGCAAGGCCTTTAATCCCCTATTGCTCCTGGTGTGTAGTGAGTGCCTTGTATGGCAGCACCCTGACATCGGGGTGAATGTGAGGCATAATTGTAAAGCGCTTTGAGCATCTGATGCAGATGGAAAAGCGCTATATAAATGCAGTCCATTTACCATTTAGATTATGTCTCTCACAGTGGACATGCACCTAAGATGAAAATTTCAGACCCCTCCATGATTTCTAAGTGGGAGAACCTGCAAAATCGCACGGTGTTCAAATACTTATTTTCCTCACTGTATATATGTGAGATGAGATTTATTGTCATTACACGAGTGCAACAACAAGTGACTACAAGACATGGAGTAGTGAGGGAAGCCACCAGGAGACACCCATGAGAACTCTGATAGTCAATCAATCAATCAATTTTTTTATATAGCGCCAAATCACAACAAACAGTTGCCCCAAGGCGCTTTATATTGTAAGGCAAGGCCATACAATAATTATGTAAAACCCCAACGGTCAAAACGACCCCCTGAGAGCAAGCACTTGGCTACAGTGGGAAGGAAAAACTCCCTTTTAACAGGAAGAAACCTCCAGCAGAACCAGGCTCAGGGAGGGGCAGTCTTCTGCTGGGACTGGTTGGGGCTGAGGGAGAGAACCAGGAAAAAGACATGCTGTGGAGGGGAGCAGAGATCGATCACTAATGATTAAATGCAGAGTGGTGCATACAGAGCAAAAAGAGAAACAGTGCATCATGGGAACCCCCCAGCAGTCTACGTCTATAGCAGCATAACTAAGGGATGGTTCAGGGTCACCTGATCCAGCCCTAACTATAAGCTTTAGCAAAAAGGAAAGTTTTAAGCCTAATCTTAAAAGTAGAGAGGGTGTCTGTCTCCCTGATCTGAATTGGGAGCTGGTTCCACAGGAGAGGAGCCTGAAAGCTGAAGGCTCTGCCTCCCATTCTACTCTTACAAACCCTAGGAACTACAAGTAAGCCTGCAGTCTGAGAGCGAAGCGCTCTATTGGGGTGATATGGTACTACGAGGTCCCTAAGATAAGATGGGACCTGATTATTCAAAACCTTATAAGTAAGAAGAAGAATTTTAAATTCTATTCTAGAATTAACAGGAAGCCAATGAAGAGAGGCCAATATGGGTGAGATATGCTCTCTCCTTCTAGTCCCCGTCAGTACTGTAGCTGCAGCATTTTGAATTAACTGAAGGCTTTTTAGGGAACTTTTAGGACAACCTGATAATAATGAATTACAATAGTCCAGCCTAGAGGAAATAAATGCATGAATTAGTTTTTCAGCATCACTCTGAGACAAGACCTTTCTGATTTTAGAGATATTGCGTAAATGCAAAAAAGCAGTCCTACATATTTGTTTAATATGCGCTTTGAATGACATATCCTGATCAAAAATGACTCCAAGATTTCTCACAGTATTACTAGAGGTCAGGGTAATGCCATCCAGAGTAAGGATCTGGTTAGACACCATGTTTCTAAGATTTGTGGGGCCAAGTACAATAACTTCAGTTTTATCTGAGTTTAAAAGCAGGAAATTAGAGGTCGTCCATGTCTTTATGTCTGTAAGACAATCCTGCAGTTTAGCTAATTGGTGTGTGTCCTCTGGCTTCATGGATAGATAAAGCTGGGTATCATCTGCGTAACAATGAAAATTTAAGCAATACCGTCTAATAATACTGCCTAAGGGAAGCATGTATAAAGTGAATAAAATTGGTCCTAGCACAGAACCTTGTGGAACTCCATAATTAACTTTAGTCTGTGAAGAAGATTCCCCATTTACATGAACAAATTGTAATCTATTAGACAAATATGATTCAAACCACCGCAGTGCAGTGCCTTTAATACCTATGGCATGCTCTAATCTCTGTAATAAAATTTTATGGTCAACAGTATCAAAAGCAGCACTGAGGTCTAACAGAACAAGCACAGAGATGAGTCCACTGTCCGAGGCCATAAGAAGATCATTTGTAACCTTCACTAATGCTGTTTCTGTACTATGATGAATTCTAAAACCTGACTGAAACTCTTCAAATAGACCATTCCTCTGCAGATGATCAGTTAGCTGTTTTACAACTACCCTTTCAAGAATTTTTGAGAGAAAAGGAACGTTGGAGATTGGCCTATAATTAGCTAAGATAGCTGGGTCAAGTGATGGCTTTTTAAGTAATGGTTTACTTAAAAAGCCATTAAAAAAAGCCCTACCATTAAATAAAGCCTGTGGTACATAGCCAACTAACAAAGATAGATTGATCATATTTAAGATCAAAGCATTAAATAATGGTAGGGCTTCCTTGAGCAGCCTGGTAGGAATGGGGTCTAATAAACATGTTGATGGTTTGGATGAAGTAACTAATGAAAATAACTCAGACAGAGCAATCGGAGAGAAAGAGTCTAACCAAATACCGGCATCACTGAAAGCAGCCAAAGATAACGATACGTCTTTGGGATGGTTATGAGTAATTTTTTCTCTAATAGTTAAAATTTTGTTAGCAAAGAAAGTCATGAAGTCATTACTAGTTAAAGTTAATGGAATACTCAGCTCAGTAGAGCTCTGACTCTTTGTCAGCCTGGCTACAGTGCTGAAAAGAAACCTGGGGTTGTTCTTATTTTCTTCAATTAGTGATGAGTAGAAAGATGTCCTAGCTTTACGGAGGGCTTTTTTATAGAGCAACAGACTCTTTTTCCAGGCTAAGTGAAGATCTTCTAAATTAGTGAGACGCCATTTCCTCTCCAACTTACGGGTTATCTGCTTTAAGCTACGAGTTTGTGAGTTATACCACGGAGTCAGGCACTTCTGATTTAAAGCTATCTTTTTTAGAGGAGCTACAGCATCCAAAGTTGTCTTCAATGAGGATGTAAAACTATTGACGAGATACTCTATCTCACTTACAGAGTTTAGGTAGCTACTCTGCACTGTGTTGGTATATGGCATTAGAGAACATAAAGAAGGAATCATATCCTTAAACCTAGTTACAGCGCTTTCTGAAAGACTTCTAGTGTAATGAAACTTATTCCCCACTGCTGGGTAGTCCATCAGAGTAAATGTAAATGTTATTAAGAAATGATCAGACAGAAGGGAGTTTTCAGGGAATACTGTTAAGTCTTCTATTTCCATACCATAAGTCAGAACAAGATCTAAGATATGATTAAAGTGGTGGGTGGACTCATTTACTTTTTGAGCAAAGCCAATAGAGTCTAATAATAGATTAAATTGTTATGTGTCGGACGCAGCTCGGAGAACCGACCAGCGTTTGAAGGACCCAGTATGAAATAAGCAGAGCACGGTACAAAGGCTAACTGAATTTAATACATAACAGTGACCATAATAATAATAAAAAGTGCGGTCTGGCGTGGTGCGCTCCCAGCAGCGCTAATGGTCCGGAGCCAGAAGCTGTTTCGGACCCAAGGACCCCGCCGACACCCCCCAGGTGGCCGCAACAACCGAGTCTGTGAAAGAAGGAACCATTATGTGAGTCCACACTCTACACACAGAACACTTAAAGGTGTACAAACAGCAAACACTTCCTGGCTTGATTACTGATCAGCTTCCAACCTGCAGGCATGGAACATCCCGTTCACAAATCACCACCGCAGTGGAAGCTGATACATGACTAACATACAGCTCAATACAATAAGGTGTGAGGGACACCACATTTACTGACTGTATAACTGTTAGTCACAAATCCAACGTACCTCAGGAAGTGTGCTGACGAGCGTGAGACCTCACCCTCTCCTCTTTCACAGACCATGCATCAAACCTGGACATTCTCAGCGTCCGCTGCTGATGAGATGGCTCCCAAGACGACGATCTCACCCGTCTGGTCACAAGGTCGAGTCTCTGGCAAATGCACACTGTGCACTTCAGTCTTAAATGCCAACATACTCCAATCCCTCCAGATGCACCTCAGCTGTGAGTCCTGACGAGTCGCAGGTGATCAGGGTGAAGTCCTAACAGCCTCAGCAACACAGCCACTCAGTCCCAAATGCACGCCACCTGGGAGGAAACACAAAAGGCAAACAAACCAGCAGCCAGGCCCCCCCAGCCATACAACATAAATGCAGTGTTGAGGCTGTCATTCTCAACATCTGTGTGGATGTTAAAATCGCCCACTATAATTATCTTATCTGAGCTAAGCACTAAGTCAGACAAAAGGTCTGAAAATTCACAGAGAAACTCACAGTAACGACCAGGTGGACGATAGATAATAACAAATAAAACTGTTTTTTGGGACTTCCAATTTGGATGGACAAGACTAAGAGTCAAGCTTTCAAATGAATTAAAGCTCTGTCTGGGTTTTGATTAATTAATAAGCTGGAATGGAAGATTGCTGCTAATCCTCCACCCCGGCCCGTGCTACGAGCATTCTGGCAGTTAGTGTGACTCGGGGGTGTTGACTCATTTAAACTAACATATTCATCCTGCTGTAACCAGGTTTCTGTAAGGCAGAATAAATCAATATGTTGATCAATTATTATATCATTTACCAACAGGGACTTAGAAGAGAGAGACCTAATGTTTAATAGACCACATTTAACTGTTTTAGTCTGTGGTGCAGTTGAAGGTGCTATATTATTTTTTCTTTTTGAATTTTTATGCTTAAATAGATTTTTGCTGGTTATTGGTGGTCTGGGAGCAGGCACCGTCTCTACGGGGATGGGGTAATGAGGGGACGGCAGGGGGAGAGAAGCTGCAGAGAGGTGTGTAAGACTACAACTCTGCTTCCTGGTCCCAACCCTGGATAGTCACGGTTTGGAGGATTTAATAAAATTGGCCAGATTTCTAGAAATGAGAGCTGCTCCATCTAAAGTGGGATGGATGCCGTCTCTCCTAACAAGACCAGGTTTTCCCCAGAAGCTTTGCCAATTATCTATGAAGCCCACCTCATTTTTTGGACACCACTCAGACAGCCAGCAATTCAAGGAGAACATGCGGCTAAACATGTCACTCCCGGTCCGATTGGGGAGGGGCCCAGAGAAAACTACAGAGTCCGACATTGTTTTTGCAAAGTTACACACCGATTTAATGTTAATTTTAGTGACCTCCGATTGGCGTAACCGGGTGTCATTACTGCCGACGTGAATTACAATCTTACCAAATTTACGCTTAGCCTTAGCCAGCAGTTTCAAATTTCCTTCAATGTCGCCTGCTCTGGCCCCCGGAAGACAATTGACTATGGTTGCTGGTGTCGCTAACTTCACATTTCGCAAAACAGAGTCGCCAATAACCAGAGTTTGATCCTCGGCGGGTGTGTCGTCGAGTGGGGAAAAACGGTTAGAGATGTGAACAGGTTGGCGGTGTACACGGGGCTTCTGTTTAGGGCTACGCTTCCTCCTCACAGTCACCCAGTCAGCCTGCTTTCCCGGCTGCTCGGGATCTGCCAGGGGGTAACTAACGGCGGCTAAGCTACCTTGGTCCGTACCGACTACAGGGGCCTGGCTAGCTGTAGAATTTTCCACGGTGCGGAGCTGAGTCTCCAATTCACCCAGCCTGGCCTCCAAAGCTACGAATAAGCTACACTTATTACAAGTACCGTTACTGCTAAAGGAGGCCGAGGAATAACTAAACATTTCACACCCAGAGCAGAAAAGTGCGGGAGAGACAGGAGAAGCTGCCATGCTAAATCGGCTAAGAGCTAGTAGCTACGCTAAGCTAGCGGATTCCTAAAAACACACGGGGTCTTACTTACATCATGTTGCAGAGCTTTATTATTTATTTATTGAGTTAAAAGGTGACAATTTCAGAATTGCCCAGAGTTACCTATACAGTAGAACACCGCGTTCGTAGAGTGCAGACCTCCACCAACATTAGTTTCCAGTAAACTTAACCTCCACCAGCATTGTTGGCAGAGGTAAAAATAAATAAAAGTACAAACAGATGAAGGGCAGGTAGGTTTGTATATCTACTGTAGGCATTCATGCTTTTTCAGTCAGTAGATGCATCTGTGACAGTATTTGTAGCCTCTAATCTGTGGGTGTCTCTAATCAGATTTGTACATCTGCACTGTGATTCTAAAACATTTTCCAGCTGTGTCATCTTCTTTCTTAATTTATTGAAGTGAACTGCACGTGCACACACACACGCACACACGGTAAAGCGGCTGTGTGTAAAGACGGCTTAGCTAAGCTAACATTTTCATAAAAATTGTTCATTTTGTGATAAAAGCATGGAATTTGGCACATATTCTAAATTGACTAATGTTTATTTTCAGATATGGAGCCATCCTAGAGTTGACCTCTAATGACCTACACGGGTCAAAAAAGAATTACACAGGGGTCAAAATTTAAAAATGTTCCAATCATGTTGAAAATATTTGTGTGATCATAACGATTCCAAAAAGCTATAGTTTAGACTATCTATGAGTGAATTCCATGGAGTTGTGGGGTAAAAACAGCAATAAAAGGAGAAAAGGTCAGTTTCAGTTTGTACACGGGTAAAAAGTTAAAGTTGCTCCAATTTTGGTTAAAAAAATGCAAATTATTGGTTGCGTTAATAGCACTGAAAAAAGGACTAGTTTGCACCATCTGTCATGCTTAGTTATCATATTACGGGGTAACATACAGTATGTCATACGTCATAGAATCCAATGGACGTCGACCTTGTTTGACCTTTACTTTGAAGAACAAGCATTCAAAACAGTCAAAACTATTCCATTTATTAATCCTTTTATTTCAACCAATAATTTGCATCGCTTTTTACCAAAATCAGTGCAACTTCAACTTTTAACTCCTGTACAAACTGAAACTGATCTTTGTCACCATTTTTGCCATTTTTACCCCATAACTCCAGAACATTCAGTCATGGATAGTCCAAACTATACCTTTTTGGAATTGCTATGATCAGACAAATAATATGGTATAGTTTTCAACATGATTTTTAAATTTTGACCCCTGTGTAATTCTTTATTGAGCCCTGTAGCTCATCAGAGGTCAGCTCCAGACTGGCTCCATACCTGAAAATAAACAGTTAATTTAGAATATGTGTGCCAAACTCCATGCTTTTATCACAAAATTAAGAATTGTTTTGCTATGCTTCCCCACTAGAGGACAGTCTGTCAGCATGCCTCATGTGAACACATTAAAGGAACATGTGTTGAACATGTGTTGAACACAAACCCGATTGAGTCTTCTGAGCTTTAATGCACCAGATCAAGCCAAACTGAAACTTTTGTTTTACATTTATTTATATTGTTTTGTGTATCTGTCACCTAATATTGTTGGTGGAGATGCTGCATAAATTATTTAACATTATGAACAGGTGTGGGTTTTCTACCTCCATAAGGCAGGACACGTGATGTGTTCAAGGCTCCATTCTGCCCTGTTAACAAGCAAGAACCCACAAGGCCCACCATTTGGGCTGATTTGGGACAAAATATTTTTTAAAAACTGCAGTTTTCTCTCACATTTCTTCGGTTTCTGGAGGCAGCGTGATGGGTGACGTCATTAGAAAGCTTAGGTACTGCATTATGGAAAAAATCTAATTTAAATCTTGAACAAATGAATGTCTTATCTTCTGATCTGCTCATGAACTAAACTGCACAACCAGAACCGCAGCTTGACTGCGTTTTTAATGACGCTGTCCTCAAGATGGCGCTATTAATGTCATTTGTAAGGTTGATTTAATGTGGTGTTTACAGTGATGCCTTCAGGGATCACTGTAAACATGCATGAATTTTGCAAACTGTCCCAAAAATGGAAAGCTATTGAGTTGATCACAACAAGTCACAATAAAAAAAAAAATGAATAATGTTAGTAAATAATAATTTATAAACAGCTGTGCATATGATTTTACAAATACGGCTTTATAATAAATTTTATGATCATATAGAAAATACAAAATCTTGCAGAGGATGAAACATGTCAAAAATGTTTTTTTAAAAAATTTAATTTAATTAAATTTTATTATGGTTTAAGCACCAATAACACCAGATCAAATTCCTTGTCTGTGCAAGCTTACTTTGCAATAAATTCAATTTTGATTCTGATTCTGAAAAACAAAGGCAGAACAACATTAAAACTGTAACGCGTTTGGGTGTTTTAAGATTTAACTCATTAAAATAATTTCTTTGGCACCACTATAATTTTATTCCTTAGCATTTAAATAACGAATTTATAGTATGATATTGCCAATATGATCAAAATTCCTGCTGTCTGGAACAACTTAGAAAGAAGGGCAGTATTTCTAGTGATAACACACCATCTCCTACATTTGGTCGTGACGTCAGATCACGTGGGGGCTTCCCTTGTTCTGTGCAAGACATGCTGGGAAGCACACTGTGACGACCAATCAGAGTAAAGAAAGGCAGTGTGACATCAGCTGGCTGCTTACTGGAACAAAATAAATCCATATGGCAGAAAACAGTCCAAAACAGCTTATGGATAAATCTGTTTCCCATATATTTTGTAAAAGTTTGCAAGAAATAAACACTTCAAAATTTAGAAAAATGGGGTTTTTGAAACCAGATAACACCTCTGAAATGATTTACAAGACACGGATATTAGCGTGCATGCCCCGGGAATGCACCTCAAGCAAGTGGGGTTGGGTCACAATTAATCTGAAAACACACAGTTCCTCCTGTACTTCATCTGCATGATGCTGTAAGAAGAAAAAGAAAAGAATTCCCTCCAGATAAATGTGTTCTTTTTCCATTAAAATGAGCTGTAATTTTGCAACATGCTACAAAAATAAACCAGCACTAGCTCGTTGCCTGTGGGGATCCATGGGTTCTAGATTGGGTAGTGCTTCTAAAATAGGTGGCTGACATTTTTCAAGGGTGGTAACAAATTAAGCACATTTTTTATAATGATTTTAACTGAAAGTGCAGGAAATTTAAATGAGATTTTTTTTTAAATAATTGTATTTATAATTTGGCACATTTAGTTAATCTCATGTTTTACAACTGCGATGGTTGTGATATTTCCTTTGTTCAGAGCTTGTCTGGTTACCAGGGACTGATTAATGGTGATATCAACATCCATTGTTCACCATTTTGTACCTAATAGCCCTAATTTCTCAGAAAATATTAGTCCTATCGACTTTACCTTTTGGCGGAATTCATCCTTGACCCTAAATACATAAACATACCAAACGGCAAATGTCAGCTCTCCTCGGTTTTTCCGTGATCATAGTTGCACACATACACACACAGAGGCCACTTTGCTTTTAATATATAGAAGATTATAATGCTTGGATTTCAGCAGAAACTAAATTTTGTCCATTTTGTGAAATTTGAAAGGCTTTACAGCTTCAACAATGTTAACAGATGAGGTTTGTTAGTCATTACAAACCATAATAATGCCATATGAAGACATCACTGTGACATCACATATACAATACATTGGAATATGACATTCTATTTTATGTTTCATAAGCATTCTTGATCATCCCAGCTTTTTTAGTTTCGGAGTTAATGAGAAAAATGTGTTTTTTGTATACTATACTGTCGCATACAGCATACAGTGACATCATGATGACACCATCAAAATATGGGACACGCATGTAAATCTACATATGGTATTCAGCTTTTTATGGCAAGCTAGCAGCATACAGGATAAAAACCAGAGTATAAAAAGTGAAAGTAAAAAATTGGGGTCTCCAATTGGTTCAAAATGCTGCTGCCACAGTTTTGACACAAAGCAAAAAGTTTGACCACATTACACCCTTTTTGGCATCTTTTTAGTGGCTTCCTGTCCCAGTGAGATCAGAGTTTAAGGTTCTGCTACTAGCCTATAAAATTGTTCATGGACTGGCACCTCCCTACCTAGCTGACCTAATTAAACCTTACGTACCAGCCCGGGCTTTGCATTCTCAAAGTGCAGGACTATTTTGTGTCCCTAGGGTGAATAAAAAGTCTGCGGGTCACAGAGCTTTCTCTTGTCATGCCCCTGTTTTGTGGAATGCTCTCCCTGCATCAATAAAACAGTCAGATTCTGTAGAGACTTTCATTTCCAGAGTTAAGATGCACTTATTTTCCCTTTCTTATGACTAGCCTACTGGCATAGTATGTTTCTATGCTTTTTACTTTTGTATTCCTTTTATTAGGAAATGGAGCGTGCCTCAACTTTGTAAATTCTGGGTGTTTTAGTGAAGCTTAGGGCTAGTGGCCGGCGATCACCTTTGTATTTCTTCAGTTTATTCTTGTTGCTTAATGCTGACAAATTACACTGTATTTGTCTTTCTGATGCTTGAATCTGTTTTTTTTTTTTCTTTTCTGTCTAACTGTGCAGCTCCATCCAGAGATGGGTGTGGCATCTGTTCCAGAAACCATCCTGTGCACCTGCAATATCTCCTGTATGTTTGTTTTGTGAATTGTTTTATAATTATTGTCTGTTGCATGGCCCAAGCAGAGGGTCACCCCTTTGAGTTTGGTCTGCTTAAGGTTTCTTCCTCAGAGGGAGTTTTTCCTTACCACTGTTGCTCTGGGTGTTGGTAAGGTTAGACCTTACTTGTGTGAAGCGCCCTGAGGCAACCTTGTTGTGATTTGGCGCTGTATAAATGAAAATAAATTGAAATTGAAAATTGAAAAAAAAGTGCAAATATTAATATAAATACACAAATATAAATGCCAGAAATACTGCTCACTACTAGTTTACTGGCTATTACTGTTCCTCTCCTTCCCGTCCTCTGTCTTCCTGTTACTCCTCCTCCCCCTGAGTGAGGAGTTGTACAGTCTGATGGCCTGAGGGACAAAAGAGTTTTTCAGTCTGTTGGTCCTGCACTTGGGAAGGAGTCGTCTGTGGCTGCAGAGGATGAAAAAATGCACCACTTTTTGCCATTCCTTCTCTACACACTTAAAAGTTGTTATGGAAAGTGTTCTTTGTCCCGCTTCCTACTATGTCTTAAAGTATGTAACAGTAGGAAGTCGTTGTTGCGTTTTTTTGTTTCAGAATTCTCCACATATTCTCTATTTGGGACAGATCAGGACTGCAGGCAGGCCAATCCAGTAGACATACTACTTCTTCCGCAGCCATGTCTTTGTAATGTTTGCAGAATGGAGTTTTGCATTGTTTGGTTCTATGTGTCTAACGTGGCTTGTAGGGTGAGTGAGTCAGTGAGTGTATTTACATTCTTTCAGACATGATAACTCCAAAACTATGCCACCATCTTGTTTTTTACCACTTCACATGTTAAGAGATAATGTGATTAATTTTTGATATTTTTGATAACCAAGTCAGCTGCCAACTTCATGCCCATACTTAACCACGCTGAATTACAAAGAGAAAAAAGATACATAATGTATATAGTCAATAGGTCTGCACGTATTTGTTGAAAAATGCATGGACATGTCATCTTCAAGGCAGCATATTTTCCTTAAAATCTCAATGTTCTTTTCTGCATCAATGCTGCCCTTATAGAAGTGCCAGTTACCTTTGCCACAGGCACTGAGAGACACTGGATTTTGGACTTTTTGCTGATAACAGTGTGGGTGGTTTTTCCGTCCTTGGTCCAGTGCACACTGTGCCCATTTCTTCCAAAAAAGACCTGTAATATTGATTTGTCTAAGTCTACAGTACGCATTTCCACTGTCTGATGGTTCAACCCAGATGCCTCAGAGCCCAGAGAAGTTGACACTGCTTCTGGACAAGTTTAACATAAGGCCTAATTTTTTGCACATTAAAGTTTTAAGTGGTATTTGTGAAAGTAGCTCTATACTGTAGTGCTTGACAAAGGTTTCCTAAAGCAATCCTGTGCTCATGTTTTTGAGGGATGGGAGATCTCTTGTGTTCATCTTGTATCCTTGGTGTTTATGCACTGAAATTTCTTGATTCTTTCAATTGTTTAATATTAGGCACAACTGCGGGAGAAATTTGTATTTATTTACCCCAGGGCCTTAAATTGCCCCTGTCCCAAGTTTTTGTGTGTGTGTGTGTGTTTTGCAGGTCTGACGTTACCAAATTAAATGAAGGTGACCACATAAAACATAACATAGCTTGGGTTCACAGTGGCTGCAGTGAAATATAACTCAATGTAAATGTAAGAGTTGTTGCTTTATTTTATTTATTTTTGCATTTTCCACATGTTCCGACTTTTTCCTCATTTGGGGTTATAGTAAGAATCCCACAATGGGGTTGGGCCACAATGGAAACAAGTGCATTTGTGCAAAACAGAACACCTCCAGTGTTGGGAAAGTGTAGTGACACGGACCCACAACAGGGGGCGTAAATGAACGGACAATGAAAGAGTCGAATATGAACACTTTACTGTTGTGAATGAGCACAACCACAATACAGAGGAATACAGAATTTTGCAAACAGTCAATCCACAAAGATGACGTGTGGGCAGGATCGAGGATAGAAGACGTCTGTCCTGAGAAGAACCGGAACCACGCGATTTCCTCCGCCACTGAACCCGGAGAATACTGGAGTCGCCAAGTACCGAGTCCCCAGGTGGCCACCGTCAACGAATGTCGGATCTGGTACTGCTGGCGAGGAGCAGAAACAATAAGATGTGGGGGTGTGTACACCCAGTAACAACAATGGTGGGGATTCCACCTCCACCTCAAACACAGTAACACAGTTGTGCAGAGCCTGAGAGCTACTTATCCGTTTTGGCGTGAGGGGTGAATAGCGTCACTCCTACACAGTCCACAAAACCCAGCACCCAGCTGAAAGTAGCCACAGAAACTCCTGCAAACACTCAGAGCACAAATACAAGTGTGTTTGGTACCGAACAGAACGGCTGAGAGTTTACCTTTACAGGTCGATGATATCTCGGCAATGAGGTGGAGATGACGTCCAGGTGTTATGGAGTAGAATGATGAAGTGCAGATGGGTGACAGCTGTCACCCCCGGCTGTGTCCGTGGCGGCAGCGCCCTCTCGTGCCTGAAGCCCGCACTTCAGGCAGGGCGCCCTCTGGTGGTGGGCCAGCAGTACCTCCTCTTCTGGCGGCCCACACAACACACTGGTCTTTTATTCCAACTCCAGTCAGACTCTGTTATACCTCAAAATGTTTTTAGCACCATAACCACCTGCTGATCAACTACATCTACAGGCACCTTTTGTGCTTTATTGCATGCACAATTGTGCAATTTATCTTGTGCAATAATTTTAACATATACATACTTATACACTATTCACTATATTCTATTTTTCATGTAATCTGTTCACATCAGTATTTCTGCACCCTCCAGCAAACATCGCAATATACTTTAGTCACCTTCTTTTAATGTAAATATTATTTATTTTTCTTTACTACTGTATGACTCTTGCTGCTGCAACAAGTGATTTTCCGGCTGTGGGATCAATAAAGTTGATCTTACCTTTTTTATGTTTCGCTGTATTTTAATGTATTCTTGTTTTTGCATTATTATACAAACCAAATCAATCAAGCAGAGAAGGCAACACAATTCTTAATTATGTTTCCCAATCATTGTGACGTCATCATGCACCATAAGGACGTTGAAGACAAAAGAAAACCGATGGATTAAAGAATTAATGAGAATTAAATATTAAATAATAAATTAAATAATTAAAGAATTAATTATCTCACCAAATATCTTTTGCTGAAATCTGTCTGCCACTTTTGGAGAAAACTTACATGAACACAAGCAGATGTTCTGTTCCCAAATTTAATGGAATATATCGCTGGAAAGTGTGGAGGTTGTGTTGTGAGTTTTCCTGACGGTAGCCTGAACGCACCGTGTTTCACCGTGTGAGCGTGTTTTTTTTTTCCGACAGCCCGTGAAGGCAGCGCAGGGCCGCAGACAGACAGTGAAGGGTTAAAGGTGTAATAGGATGAATGGAGATTGTGGCGAGCAGCATCTGGTTACACACGGAGAAGGGGGAGTTTACGGCACCGCCCCAAAGAGGACGACACGCGTGTTATTTTTTATTTTATTTTTACCTTTTAAAAAAAGTCTTTGCTTTCAAACGGAGGAGCTCGTCAGCGAGGAGCTTGTTTTTGGTGACTTTGAGGGGGGGCCGAAGACAAACTGCGGAATGAACTCCCAGAATGTCGCACTTTTCAAAGGTGTGAAGGATTAACCGTTTTATTTCCACATCTCTACAAAGACTGGGAAGACTTCTGGTTCTGGTTTTGTTCCTGCGGGTCGGAACCAAGCAGGTAAGAAACCGCTTTTAGGAGCTTTCTGACAAACTAGTGCGAGTTGTTTTTTTTTGTTTGTTTGTTTTGTTTGTTTTTAAATGGAGGTTAAATCGTAACCAAACATTGTGCGCACAGCTCATTTAGTTTATTTGCAGCTTAATTGGTTTGGGAGGTTTAATATGAATCTGTCGGTAATGTAACGATTCGTCAATGTTTGTGTAAAATGCCACATAAAAGAAAGCGCTCCACCCCCCACCCCACCCAAAAAACAAACAAACAAACAAACAAACAAACAACTAACAAACTAACCGGAGTGGCACAGAGAGTCTATACCTCCGCCAACAAGGTCATTGTAATTGTAAATTCTGACCGACAGAGGGCGATCACATTTCTGACCCGTCCATATTGTAACCTGTATGCATTTATAGAGAGACAGTGACTACGTTTACATGCAGCCAATAATCCTTTCATAACCAGAATATTAGCAATAATCCGGTTGCGCACAGCCATGTAAACACCCGCAAAACCCTGAATATGCTCATATTCTGGTTTTTAAAAACCTGAATATGACCCCCTTGAGTACGGCAAAGATAAAGAAACTTTATTGATCTCACAGAGGAGAAATTCACATGTTACGTCAGCTCTTAAAAAACACACAAGATGGGTGCAAGTAGAGGAAAATGTTCTACTTATATGTGGCGCGCGCAACCCACTGGACACCACAGAAGCAGAGGTAAACAAGCATGGGGAAATCCAGACGCGGCAGCACAGCACCACACTTTTGGAGCGAGGAGGAAACCGAATACTTCATTAGTATCGTGAAAGACATGAATATAATGTCTTTTAGTGATGGTAGAAAGTCCAGAGATAGCGACATTTACAAGAAAGTGGCCGAAAAGTTACACAAAGTAGGATTTGCATGAATGCCAGACCAAGACGTGCATCGCTGTTTAGATGGGGATATTCCAAATGATACCAATGACCATGTATACAGGAGTAACTCTGTCTGCTTAAGCATGTAAACGGGGTATTCCTAATGATTCAGAAACCGGAATATTGACCTTATCCCTAATATTAACGGCATGTAAACGTAGCCAGTGAGGGAAGCCACCAGGATCATTCTAAAGGTTTCTGTGCATGTGTTTGGAGAAATGGTGCACAGTGCAACTTTTATCTGTTGCATCAACGCAGCAATGCCAGTGTTGCCAACCAAATGGTCCCCCCTAAAAATTGGTCTGCCCTGCCTTCACTGTGCATGCATCATCAGCGGCGGTTCACCGATTTATCACCTCGTTTCTGCTTAAAACTGCACTCCAGTCATAATCTGTCTCAGCGAAAGATATCTGAAGCTTTTGTACAACAATCATTTCCACATAACTTCGTAATAAAAGACGAGGGACCGATCAGAGCACCACAGCAGCGTGTCTGAGTCTGACGTGCTGTGCCTAAGTCGTTTCGGAGCATCAGTAGCGATTCACTGATTATCGCCTCATTTCTGGTTAAAACAACCTAATTTCTGATTAAAACTGACTTTAGAATGATTTAAGAGGTTTTAATTTGGCATCTGATGGTTAATAATCACATTATTCCGTTTGATCGCTTTGGGTGTAGAGAGTCGGACTCGGATGCATGTGCAGTGAAGGCAGGGCGGACCAATTTTTAGAGGGGACCGTTCGGGCGGCGACTCTAGTGTCCCGACAAGATGAGCTACCCATTGAGAGGAGCTCCACTGCAACTGCACATGTGCAGATCTCTAGACCCCAGACTTCATCACCACCACGCGTCGGGTTTACCAACCTCTCTTTACAGCACAACTGCGCATGCACATCTCCCAGTCGAGATAATCTGCTTGTCATCTAACAGCAACACTCTGCTTTAAAGACGACGTGTACATGCAAGTCTTTAATTTTTTAAATTGAAAAGACACATTACTGTATTTTTATGTAAAGCAAAAACTTGCGTGGGTTTTCTTCGGTGGTGGAGCTCAACTCGCCGGGTAAGGTGCACATGAGCAGTTGTGCGGCGGAGCCAAGAATTTTTCTTCTTCTGTGGTGCAGGATGCCAAGGAGAAAAAAATAAAATGAGAAACAAAATGTTTTTGAAGCAACATAACAGCTTAAAGAGCCAAAATAAGTTACACTGTGGGCAAAAAACCAGTATGTAAATAGTTCAAAAGTCAGCATTTTTTATATAAATTTATTTTTCGTGCATTTGTTATTTGTGAATGCAGATAGTGAGCCATTAGTTCAGTTAAACTAAATATTCTGTGATTTACTGCTTTTGTTGAAGATGATGACTGTGTTTGAGATTTTATTTTTTTATGCGTTCCTTTTGTGTAATGTTTACGAAAGTGACACGGGGCTGAGCCTTTCCTGCGGCTGGACTGAAAATATCACAGGACTGTGCAGGAGACATAAAAAAAAAAAACACTGGTGTGCCACGGTGGCTGCTATTTTGCTGTATTATGTCACTAAGCCATATATACTGATGGATCCGAACGGCTTCCATTTACGGATGATGGCGGCCACTGTGCTCATTGGGACCTTCAAAGCAGCAGAAATGTTTCTGTACCCTTCCCCAGATTTTGTGCCTAGAGACCATCCTGTCTCTGAGGTCATGAGGCAATTCCTTTGACTTCATGCTTGGTTTGTGCTCTGACATGCACTGTCAACTGTGGGACCTTATCTGTAGACAGGTGTGTCTCTTTCTAAATCATGTCCAATCAACTGAATTTACCCCAGGTGTACTCCAGTTAAGCTGTAGAAATATCTAAAGGATGATCAGTTGAAACAGGATGCACCTGAGGTCAACTCTGTGCTTAGTGACAAAGCCTATGAATACTTATGCGATTTCTTAGTTTTTATTTTGAATAAATTTGCAAAAGTCTCTTAAAAAACATTTTCATATTGTCATTATGGGGTATTGTGTGTAGAAATTTGAGGGAAAAATGAATTTCATACATTTTGGAATAAGGCTTTAACATAAAAAAGTGGAAAAAGTGCAACTCTGAATACTTTCTGGAAGTGTGACAATAAATGACATGACAGTAACATTACAAAATGGCTATTATGCTGAAAGTAGTTTGCAGAGTACTTTGTTCAAGAGCTGGATATACCTGATTTTAAAAAAGGGGGAAAAAGAAAAGACAGCGAATGAATGAAAAGTAAAACTCTTCCATTTATTTAAATGTAAATCTGTGTAGAAAAGGGAGAAAAACTATTTGCTTGAGACTACTATGCAGTATGTTGACTTGTAAGTTATTTTTAATTACTTGTCTGGAGGAACATAAAAAAAAAATAAAAGTATATTTTGTAAGAGGGCATCAACAGTGGTTCCACCGAGCTTGTGTTTTATACAGACAGATAGATTCTAGAGTGATGCACTGCAGGAGAATCAGTTTTGACATGCAACAGATTGTGCCAGTCCGGTCAATGCCAGCATCCTGGCTCAGATCCTAGGGAACTGGCATGAAGTTGATCCTGACCCAATGTGACCCCACTGATGTGGCCATTTTTTATTATTTTTTTATTTTTTTAGTTAAATAGAAATGGGCTCAGTGCGGTGTGTAGGAACAAGGCTGAGTGGTCGCTCTCCTTGTTTCTGTGGTTTGCTTTCTTTTTGTTTTTTGTTTGTGAAACTCTTCACATGGCCTGTTTTCAGTTACAGAGTACCTCAGGCTATGGGCGGAGCTGCAGACATTAGAGGAGTGAGGTCACAACAGTGTGAACTCCAACTTAATGTCAAGTCTGCCCAGAGTAGACGGCTCTGAAGGCAGATTGGTGAGTGGTTTGAGCTCAGCCGGGCGGCGTTCAGCCAGGCTGCACAGAGTTGTGGCTGTAAGCCATCTGTATGTCAGGGAAACATGTTTCTCAATCTGTTTAAAGTTGGGTAGATCAAGAGTCAGCCAAACATGTTTGGATTTATCAGAATAAATCTGTCCACAGTTAATTGGTTCTTTCATATCAGGAGCTCAAACAAAAATTGTATTATTCACAGCCAGTGACCCTCAGGAAGGTCGAGTATCGTGAAGGTGTGTGTGAGAATGCGTTCACCTTCAGATCACAGGACAGGTGGTACAGCCAACTTTTCAACATCCACAACTTGTACAATTTTTGTTGTTCTCTTATTTATTACTGCACAAACGTCCATTTAAAAAAAAACAAAAAAACAAAATGAAACATGGAAATCCATGGACAGTTCTATACAATGTTTACGTTTGTTTTGGTGTTGTAGTATGACACAAAATGTCAATTAACTGTGGACTACATCAATTAAAGTTGTAGTTTGGTTGGTATATCATACCCCTGTCCCTGTCTTTGTCAAAAGGTCTTGTAGGAACAACTCCTCTTGAACAGATAGCAGTACAGTACATGAAGAAAATAATTTTGGTCCAGTGACTTCAAAGGGGCATAATTGGACTTTTATTGTTTTTTTTGTTTGTTGTTTTTTTAATACAATATTTGTTAGTTACACATATACAACCCCAATTCCAATTAAGTTGGGATGTTGTGTGAAATGTAAATAAAAACAGAATACAATGATTTGCAATTCCTCTTCAACCTATATTCAATTGAATACACCACAAGACAAGATATTTAATGTTCAAACTGATAGACTTTTTTGTTTTTGTGCAAGTGTTTGCTCATTTTCAAATGGATCTACTTAACTTGCCATCAAAAGTAATTTGAGTGTTTATCCACCCTGTACTGTTGTTTGTAGATTAATTCTTGAACAAATTCTACTGCTATATGAAGGTATTGATAAAGTTTGCTACAGTTATAATTTTTTATTATTATTATGGAAGTATTGACTTAAGCTGGGCAGCACAGTGGGTTACTGGTTAGCACTGTTGCCTCACAGCAACAGGGTCATGGGTTTGATTGCCACCTATGGCTTTTCTGTGTGGAGTTTGCGTGTTCTCCCCATGTTTCGTGGGTTCTCTCTGGGTGCTCCGGCTTCTTCCCACATCCAAAGACACACAGGTTAGGTGCATTGGAACCTTTAAATTGTCCATAGCTGTTTGTGTATATGTGGCCCTGTGACAGACTGGCATCCTGTCCAGGGTGTACCCTGCCTCGCGCTCTGTGACTGCTGGGATAGGCTCCAGCCCCCGCGACCCTTAATTGGTCTAAGTGGCTCAAGATGTGTGTGAGACACAAGTTGACACAATAATGTTGTTAAATTTGTAAAGTTGTGGCAAATTATCATGGCCTCTGTGTACGTGTGTAACTTCAATCACTGAGAATCTGGGGAGAGCTGACATTTGTTGTTTAGTATGCTTATGTATTTTGGGTCAAGGATGAACGCCGCCAAAATAGAAAGTTGATAGAACTAATATTTTTGGAGAAATTATGGATATTGAGTAACAACGGTGAACAATGAACGTTGATGTCACCATTAATCAGTCACAGAGAAGCTCTGAACAAAGGAAATATCTCAACCTCCCCTGTTGTAAAACATGACATCAACTAAATGTGCCAAATAATAAATATAATTATTCACCAAATTTTCTCATTTTAATTTCCTCCACTTTCAGTTAAAATCATTATCAAAACTTTGGATAATTTATTACCACCCTTGAAAAATGTCAGCTACCAATTTTTTAAACACTACCCAATCTTAAACTCATGGATCCCCACAGGCAACACTCTTGTATTGTTTTATTTGTTTATTTATTTTTTGATACAGGTAGTAGGTGATTTTCCTTAATTTGTATCATTTGTTTTTGGGTAGAAGGTCTGATTGGGGGAAAACATTTGGTTTGTTTATTTTTTCTGAATGCTACTAGAAGGGTCCATTTCTTGTAAAATTGGAGCTGAAATCTGTCAATGCTGATAATGGCCCAGCTTCATTTAGAACTGTAAATATTCTGGAAGTCCTTCCAGAATATTGAAAAAGAATTTTTGAGGCAGTTGGAGGTACCACATATGGGAGGTACTGCAAAACCCTATGTTTTGTTGAAGTGGCTCTTGTGTTTGTGTCACTTCTAGACCACGCCCTCAGCGTCCCAAGCTTGTTTACGCATGATAGGATTCCCTTAGCAAGCACAACACTGTGCCACGTGAAATTAACGTGGGATACTGAAGGCATGAACGTAGAGGTGGTGGTCAAATTGGTCAAAGCATAAAATGCAGTGTTTGGGGGTTGTATATGCACCCTCATCAGACATGAATGAAATGTTTTTGTCTGTCTAATAACTCCTAAAGATTAAAGTGTATTAAAGCTCTTATAGAAATTCACCCGAATCTTACAAAAATCTGTAAAGTACACCTGCATTTTAAGCCTTGAAAGAAGTCGGTGGTGCTAAACAGGTCAACTTCTTACTTGATAGGAAATAAGGGGCTGCAATGCTTGGTATGTGTCAGTAAAATACAGCTATCCATGACCCGATATCAAGGCATCTGAGTTCCGTTATGGAATTTTGAGCATGCTCAGTACCCAAGAGACATTGTGTCGCTTGTGACCCAGTTCACGTGAACCAGAATATGTGGAGGTACACTTTACTATGAAGTTCTTGTAGCTTGGAACATGCTATTCCAGCTTGGCCACCAGTCATTTCGTAATATCCATTGTCCAACTGCATAGAAATCCATGTGCTAATTCGTTTTTGTCCTCACATTTTACTCAGACAGTCCTTGACAAAAGGTGCTTGGGATACCGTGTAAAGTAAAAGGTGACCACATCATATTCATTTTGTTTGCCCTTTTCCACATTGGTTGAGATTCACAGTATTCTAATTAGAGCCCAACCCATATGAATTTCTTTGGGAGCGCAATACAATACTGATATTATGGAGTAAAAAACACTCCAGCACAGATGTATCTGCCGATACATACATAAAAAGTGCCAGTGATTTCTAACGTTTTGTTGTCAAACTGTTATGACATTGAAATGTAATTGAGGCTTGATGTTTTACATTTAGATATAAATTTTATCAATAACTACAAATATGACCAACATACGTCATGCTGCCGTCACTCAGATTGGTAGTTGCTGTGTCGCATCGCTCCGCATTTGCACAACAGACTTCTTGTCTATTTTGGCCCAGCCTAGCTGGCTGCATAGTGACCGTTTGTCTATTGTCACTGTAAAACTCTTCGTCTGTTTGAAAATAAATGGTGGCTGGTTGCTTTGCTACCACCTCTCATAGCTAATGTCACCAAGGGGTGATTGGGGAGGGGGGTCCCAGCCATGCTTGACAGCATTGTAAAAGATGTCATGGGACCCCCCCCCACAGGACAGACTACATGATGACACCATTTACAACAGTCAGTGTGTTGTTGTGTTTTACTCCTGTATTATTTGGAAAAGATTTTCATATCAACAAAAATAAGGCAGATACTGATAATATTGTCAGCTGATGTATTGGTCATGTTTTTATATTGGCTAAAAGAGAATCTGTGGTATCATCACCGCCCATGCAGTTAATTTTAAATGTGTGAGTAAACTGCGCTGACCTTCTCTCACAGAGTCTTCTGGTGTTTCATTTGTCTTCCACTGCAGGCTCATGTGTGGCATTTCACCATGACTCTTAAAATTTACCACTTTCAAGCTGACACTGAGCCGCATAATGAGCGGCTCAGTTACATTGGTGTTGGTGATGGTCTTCACGGGATCTAACCACTTGCTTTTGGCTGCAACGCTTTCTAACAAGCTTTTCTCTTTATTTTTTTTCCCACTACAAACCTTTTACTTTGGGACTGGTCCTCTCTCCGTCTGTCCTTCTATTTTAGGCTGTCCAAGACTTAGGGTGTCTTCTGTTTGGACATCTGTCCATCTCGGTTTTCATCTCTGGTAAGGTAAGTTGGTTTCATTCTTGGAGCTAATCTTCAGCATTTTTGACCTGTGTGATTCTGTGCAATGTCACATTATTACATTGTGTCAGCTGTAGATTGTCCGTCTACATTTGTTTATTGTGCTACTTTTATTAAGAGAATGAAATGAACATTGCTTTGTTCACTGCCTTACAGTATGTCTGTATACTTTTTTTAGAGTTTATATTAATCAGTCTCTCTTACCTTGTAAATGCTAAAATATTTCTCACGACCAGTCCTCCAGATGGTATACAAATGAAGTAGTTATACCCAATGAAATTTGATTCATGGCATCCGGCTAATTGTGTATTCTGTGAATCCATGTCTGGAGCTTGTGAGTGGTAGATGATAGCTGGAAATCCATGGACTGAAAGTGGATGTTTTGCTGGAAATTGACAGAAATTAAGTATCGATTTTGCAGTGTGCATCAATTTTAATGGTTTGAACTATTGCATGTTTAACTGCCTGGCCAACAACAGAACGAGTGACTGTGAAAATTGGGTCCAGCTCTAAAATTCTTAGACTTTCTACAGATATTATAAGCAAGAGTTTGAGTTAGTGCTCAGTCAGTAGATGCTCAGTTTAAAGTTGTTACATAAAGTCAAGCACAGCAGTGGAACTTATTTTTCTTCTCTTTATAAATCACTTTATGGATTTAAGTGAACCTTCACACAGCAGTTGGACACCATATGAAGACGTGCATAAAGGAAAATAACTCTGGTCTGACATGATCTGACAGTGGACTTTTGTTTTTAATACATCATATTTGTCAATTCTCTGTACTGCATATAGTCACATTCAGACCACTGCAGGAGGTGCATTGTTGTTATTTACCTTATTTTGAAGAGATTTATATTTGTTTTGTTTTTTTTAAGTGATAATTGGCTGTGCATCAGTCCTGCTCACTGAGTTGCCGCTCCAAACTCTGTCATTCATACTGACCGTTTGTGTACCAATAGAGGAAATGGCATTTTTGTCAAGGTAACGATTAAAGGTGGCTTTGGTATTTATACAGTGTGATTCCGTCCAGTGCCAGTGTTGTGTAAAATCATAATTGTTGCCTCCTTTTTTTTTTTTTTTTTAACTTGCTTGTCTTGCAGTGGTAAATTAGGGAAAACTAGAAATCTGATCCACTACTCCGCAATAGTAGTTGGCTCACATTTATTAAACAGTGGTGGTAGAAAATCTTATGTGACGAAATACCTGAATTAACCAAGTCGTCAATCTCTGTACTGAAGAGCCAAACTGGTCTGTTTATGTATGTAACTGAGAGATATGTTGTTTGCTTACACCCCCTGCCAATACTTATAACATACAGTATGATGTATTAACCCCTTTCAAGACATTAATTTCATTCATGCACATCTTCATATGGTCTGCTACCACTGTGTTGAAATCCACCAAGTGGTTCAGGAGGAGTTGCACTCACAAGACGACTGGAAGGACCGGCAGCGTGACTCCTAAATACCCCAAACTATTAAGTGCTGTAATAAGCTCCTGCATGCACTCCATTATCTAATACTCCTTCAAAATTTAAAGGGCCGTCCTTGGTGTATCCCCCCCCACACACACACACCAACGTTGAGAGTATTTCCACTAACTGTAACAAACAAATGTGGTAAAAACATTACCTCTGCCATGGAGATAATTAAACAGCTTTTGAGCAGACGGCGAGTTAACATTTACAAATGTTTGAGAGACGTGATTATGAAAACATGTCTGAAGCTCTGTCTCTTGTCAGGATACCTGAAAATCCAATGAAGAGATTTTTTTTCACGCAGATTAGTAATTAGTGAGCCTGTCTTGAAGTATAAAACAACATTTAAACTAAGTGCTGATGCTGCTGAAACGGTGGAGAGATGGCCAAGTGGCAGTTATTTTTTTCCAATCCCAGTACGAAGAAAGTGTTTATAGTAACCCATAATGATCGACTTTGATGGGCATCATTTGTAATTGTTGTTTGCATAACTGTCATTTTCTTTTTTTAAAACGGCGAGTCTGTCATTTTAGAACGTGGCTCGGCAGTACTCCGTCACACAGCTGGTTCTCAGACTCTGATGTCTATCCGGCTGTTGGCAGAACAACAGTATCTTCAGCACAGTGTTTCTCAGCGTGGCTGGTCAGAGATGTTGGAAATCTCTGGGTCCTGGTGTGTAGCACCGACCTCAAACTCCCACTGGAATGCAGAGGAGCTTAAAGGCTAGCTGCTGCTGGAGACAGCTGTTTGCTGGATGTGAAGAAGCATGCAGCTCACATCAGCCTGCAGGGAAACTTTGTGTACATTAATCAGATTAATCACTAGAGTTTATAGAGTCTGAACCCGCCTCTCTGTCTGTCACTCCTCCCTTGGATTGGATAGTCTCTCCCCTCCTCCTGACCCACTTTTGTATAAGCCTTCAACTACAGTTTTCTTCCCCCATACCATAGCATAGTCATGCACAGCTTTATCACAGTTTTATTGAAAAAAGTCATAAATTTCACAGGAAATTTTTTTTTCTGTGAAATGTATCACTTATCACAAATGAGCATATTAAAGAAAACCAAAAGATTACAATTACTGTTACAACATCACTAACCTCCCTGCTGCCATCTGCATGGGCGCAAAAAAAATATTTGGCATAAGAAAAATGTAATGTGTAAAGCCCCACCCAATGCAGCCAGGTGAAGTATGGACCTAAATTCAGGCCAAACGTTTTGTAACCTGAAAATAAAAAAATAAATTTTGAAACTGAAAATTCAGTGTTTGTTATATATTTTTCAGTTTAAATAAATTTTTGATTCAGCTCTGTAATTTTTTTTATCATTTATTTTCATTAATATTTCTTTTTTCACCTTCAGATCTTTTTTCCAGTTTCAAACATTTGGCCCCGTTCTGGCGTGGGAGGGCGTGGCTTCGATTGAGAGGGGCGCGGAATTGTGAGTGACAGGAGAGCAACCAGTCCTCACACGATGTTGCTTTCAGGAAACGTGGGTACTTTGATAGATAATGACTTAACACTTTCTCTCCACTGGATTGTCTTGATACCTGTAAATAAAGTGATGCTAAAGATGTCTATTACAAGTAATTCTAGACCACTCTTGGTCATTTTTGATGTTTAAAAATGGGAAAATATGCAAGATTGTAAAGTTTAACACCATTTCCTGAAAGCAACATCATGTGAGGACTGATTGCTCTCTTGGAGGACTGATTGCTCTGTTGTGAATTAGATAGACCTTTATTAATCCCTTGGGAAGACTCCCTCAGAAACATTGAGGTTCCAGCAGCATTGTATAGCAGCACACAGGGTAAGAAGCACACACAGCATCAAAAGTGAAACCTAAAAAAACAATTTCCAAGTATAAATACCAGCCATACTGCTCAAACTAAAAACTCTGTCTGGTACTTTTAATTGATGCTGTGCAACAGGCTGCCCTCGAGATCTTGAAATTGTGGATGAAATCGAGTTGAGTTCACCATTCCACCACTCCTGGCTCTAACCAGAGCATGTATTGAAGCATTCCACTCATCACTCATGGAATTGTTTGCACCCACTCTTCACAGTCAGACACACTGCAGTCAGGTTTCATCAAGCACACTGCTTGCCTACCAAAAAGAAAATAATCTGTGTGATATTTTAATTTTATCTGAAAGTGTAGTCTGGCATTAAAATATTGGTGTGGCTGTGATGCATACGGTGATCGGCAGCTGCGATGGACAGAGAATTGATCATCATACATCTTCATACCGGCAATGTTAAATAATTAACACGTTTTACTGCACTATCTATGACTGGGAATGAAGTCACACACGGAAATGTAAATAAGCATTAAAGAAAAACAATTTCAGCAATTCTGTATTCAAGAAAGTCACTTTTTCTGCTCTGTGCATTTACTGAGCGTTCCGTTGTGACTTACAGGATAATAATATTGATTTTTATATGGTATGTGATTTTGCCAACTTCTGATCGGCCCATTCGCCACTTTCTGAGCTGTACTACATGCCGAGTTGACCGCTGGTGGAGATGAGTACACCTCGCGTGCAGCGTAGCGCTGGCCAATCGAGCGACGCCTTCTATCAAGAACGACCAATCAGATAATGCGATACAACGCCTACTTTGGCCCGCTTCGAGTTGCGTCGTCATGACGACGCCGTGTACACAATGCAGTAAAAACTAAGGGCACAAGAAGAAAAAAAACCCTGCTGGCTGCAGCAGCTCCTCGGTCTTCTCTCACAAATGTGTTTTAAATACAGTCCATAAAAGTCCTGCTCACAGACTGACTACCAGAGACAGGACATGTCAACGTTCAGTAAAAAGTCCGGACATCTCCAGTCCAATCATGGATGATTCGTTCGTGCGCGCACATGTGAACAATTAAAAGAAAAAAAAGGCTGCCTGTGCTCCTCGTTCTCCGCAGACTCTCTCATCACTCATCAAGAAAGGACATACAGTGAGGGAAAATAAGTATTTGAACACCCTGCGCTTTTGCAAGTTCTCCCACTTAGAAATCATGGAGGGGTCTGAAATTTTCATCTTAGGTGCATGTCCACTGTGAGAGACATAATCTAAAAAAAAAAAAAAATCCGGAAATCACAATGTATGATTTTTTTTTTTTTTTTTTTTAAATAATTTATTTGTATCTTACTGCTGCAAATAAGTATTTGAACACCCTGCGCTTTTGCAAGTTCTCCCACTTAGAAATCATGGAGGGGTCTGAAATTTTCATCTTAGGTGCATGTCCACTGTGAGAGACAATCTAAAAAAAAAAATAAAAAATCCGGAAATCACAATGTATGATTTTTTTTTTTTTTTTTAAATAATTTATTTGTATCTTACTGCTGCAAATAAGTATTTGAACACCCTGCGCTTTTGCAAGTTCTCCCACTTAGAAATCATGGAGGGGTCTGAAATTTTCATCTTAGGTGCATGTCCACTGTGAGAGACATAATCTAAAAAAAAAAAAAAAATCCGGAAATCACAATGTATGGTTTTTTTTTTTTTTTTTAAATAATTTATTTGTATCTTACTGCTGCAAATAAGTATTTGAACACCCTGCGCTTTTGCAAGTTCTCCCACTTAGAAATCATGGAGGGGTCTGAAATTTTCATCTTAGGTGCATGTCCACTGTGAGAGACATAATCTAAAAAAAAAAAAAAAAATCCGGAAATCACAATGTATGATTTTTTTTTTTTTTTTTAAATAATTTATTTGTATCTTACTGCTGCAAATAAGTATTTGAAGACCCGCCAATCAGCAGAATTCTGGCTCTCACAGACCTGTTAATTTTTCTTTAAGAAGCCCTCTTATTTCGCACACTTTACCTGTATTAATTGCACCTGTTTGAACTTGTTACCTGTATAAAAGACACCTGTTCACACACACAATCACAGTCCAACCTGTCCACCATAGCCAAGACCAAAGAGCTGTCTACGGACACCAGGGACAAAACAGACAAGCAGCTTGGTAGAAGACAACAACTGTTATGATTATTTATTAGAAAGTGGAAGAAATACAAGATGATTGTCAATCTTCCTCGGTCTGGGATTCCATGCAAGATCTCACTTTGTGGGATAAGGATTATTCTGAGAAAGCTCAGAACTACACAGGAGGACCTGGTCAATAACCTGAAGAGAGCTGGGACCACATTCACAAAGATTACATTAGTAACACATAATGCTGTTATGGTTTAAAATCCTGCAGGGCAGCAAGGTCCCCCTGCTCAAGCCAGCACATGTCCAGGCCCGTTTGAAGTTCACCAGTGACGATGTGGATGATCCAGAGGAGGCATGGGAGAAGGTCATATGGTCAGATGAGACCAGAATAGAGCTTTTTGGAATCAACACCACTTACCATGTTTAGAGGATGAAAACAACCCCAACAAAAACCATCCCAACCATGAAGCATGGGGGTGGAAACATCATACTCTGGGGGTGCTCTTCTGCATAGGGGACAGGACGACTGCACCGTATTGAAGGGAGGATGGATGGGGTCATGTACTGCGAGATTTTGGCAAACAACCTCCTTCCCTCTGTAAGAGCATTGAAGATGGGTCATGGCTGGGTCTTCCAGCATGACATTGACCCCAAACACACAGCAAGGGCAACTAAGGGGGGGCTCCGTAAGAAGTATTTCAAGGTCCTGGAGTGGCCTGGCCACAGACCTGAACTCAATAGAAAATCTTTGGAGGGAGCTGAAACTCCAAACCTGAAAGATCTAGAGAAGATCTGTATGGAGGAGTGGACCAAAATCCCTGCTGCAGTGTGTGCAAACCTGGTGAAAAACTACAGGAACGTTTGACCTCTGTAATTGCAAACAAAGGCTACTGTACCAAATATTAACATTGATTTTCACAGGTGTTCAAATACTTATTTGCAGCAGTAACATACAAATAAATTATTTTAAAAAATCATACATTGTGATTTCCTGATTATTATTATTATTATTATTTTAGATTATGTCTCTCACAGTGGACATGCACCTAAAGATGAAAATTTCAGACCCTTCTGTGATTTCTAAGTGGGAGAACTTGCAAAACCGCAGGGTGTTCAAATACTTATTTTCCTCAGTGTATATACACTCAACCAAAATATAAACGCAACACTTTTGGTTTTGCTCCCATTTTGTATGAGATGAACTCAAACATCTAAAACTTTTTCCACATACACAATTTTTTTAATGAAAGACGTGCGGACGGGTCCGCGCGTCGGGACGCAGCCGACGCGGTGTGGCGGCACAGGAAAAACACCTCGGTGTTGATAACCATTTGTAAAATCCAGGCGGCTTTTGATGGCTTTCAGTGGAGTGAGTATATGAGAAATTGTTTAACAGCAGGATGTAAGCCCGGGTTTGCGGGTTATTGTGGTTTTGAATTAATGAATGAAAACACAATCAAATAATGCATGTAACTATAATAAAAATGGAGCTGGAGTAACCAAACAAAGCAAACTTAATATTACAATTTATTACAAATCACAAAATATATAATAAAAAAAATAAAACAATTTAAACCAGAATTTATATATAAAAACAAATATAAAAAAGTCACTCTGCGAGCAGTCAGTCACGATGACAGCCAATCCACAAATACTTCCTGCTGTCGTCTCAGGGCGGGCCCTGCTATCCTCCACTCGGCACGACACACTCTCTCTTGGCGGGGCGTGGCTTCCTCCAATCACCAAGCGCGCAGCCTCCTCGTCACTGATCTCTCCTCGTAACACCTCTCTTCGTCGCCGCAGCTTCCGTGCACCTACACACACACACCCAGGCCAGCGAGCGCACAACTCCAACTCCAACTCCAAAGAAACTCCGACTTTCTGATTAAAACGGGCTCCTCACAACCACATCAAACGTACTCACAGACACGGCAGGGTCCTCCCCTGCCGTTGCGGATAATCCACGTCGTGGCGTCTCTTCAGCAGGAGTATTTCAACTGAAACCAGTCACGTCAGCGCCGGTATGGCTCCTTTTAAATGATCACTTCCTCACCCGCTGCTCCTCCTGCTGTTCCGCCGAAAATCTCTGTCCTCTCTCCAAAGAAGCGAGGTGGAACGGAGCAAAAAAAGTCCTCCTTCGTTCCACAAAACCCCGTCTTATATCCACTCCTTCACACTTACGCTCCAGGTGAACTAATTACAATAATCCAAAAGGAATCAGGTGCGCCCACGGTCACCTTAGCAACCAAAAGGAACAGCACAGTTCAAGTCAGAACATCTCACAGAAGCTGGATTACAAGGACATGTTCCAACTTGTCCTTAAGGCTTTCAACAGCGGTGTTTTTCCTGTGGCGGAGCGTTGCGTCGGCTGCGAGCCGACGCACGGACCCGTCCGCACATCTTTCATTAAAAAAATCTCCTTTAACAGTGGAATATCCGGATAAAATGCTGCAACCGACTTCTTCTGAAACTTCTCTGTTCTCTCACGACGTCCTGGATCAATAGAGCCTGAAATGTGGAGGTTTTCAGCTTGAACAGGCTGACGACGGCGGCTGAGAGCGCTGAGCGACGTCTCGCACCGTGGGAAGTCCTTAAAGTGACAGAATCGCCTCAAAATCTCTCATCAGCCGTTAAAATTTTCACTGAAAACCAGCTTAATTTTTCGAACCGTGTCCACTTCGATGTGTCTCACAGGTTTAGAAAAAATTTTGATCAAACAACGCGCCAGTCTCTCAGCAACTTCTCAGACAAAGGAATTCCGACGAGGGGCTGGACGACTCCTCCCACAAGGAGTGCTCACAGGCGAATGACGTCACCGACAGGCGTGGAAAAACTCACGCATGCGCACGAGGGTTCAAGCATGTCTGACGTAAAAACATATGAATGAAATCCATATAGTTTTTGAAAAAAATAAAAAGGACCATTACTTTGACAGCCCTCGTATGTCACGTATGATGAGGCTGTCTATGGCAAAGCACAAATGATCAAGTGGAGGAACCACGAGGAGTTCCAGATGGACTTTCTGAAGTTGGGAGGCATGCATAGAGCCATGAATTTCATTGGTGACATCGGGAAGATCATGGAGGAGAGTGGGTTCAAAGATGCCCTGGTGGAAAGCAATATCTATGGCTCATCAACAACTGCCCATATCATGAAAGGCAAGCTTACAACATAGGTGTGAGAGTCCGTAAACTGATGATTGAAGAAATGAACAGACTGAAGTGGATGGCTTTTTACCAAGTCTCTGAATACAGACTCTCCTCTATCTGAAGAATCATCTGTTCAAATTGCACATCACGCAGAGGCATGTGTTAAAGCAATTACAGCAAAAGGAATTGACAAGGACATCACAAACAGGTGCCGTTTCATCCTTCATCAGTGCCATGGAACCCATTCACTGTATGCTAGATGAGTTCAACAGAAATGGCAGGGCAAGTTCAGACACCTTTGTCTTCTGGGACAACTACGTCAGTGACTATTCACAGTTGCTGTTAGACTTCATTGCAGCCAAACGAGATGATGACCACCAACTGGAACTGGAGACATTTGCTGAAATGATTTGATATATATGAGTGTAATGTAATGTTACTGAGCAGCCACAAACAGGGTGGGTGCACTTGTGCTGTTAAATACAAAAACATTACCACTTTAAAATGATTTAATCAGTTATCTAGAGTGATTAGGTTGATACAAGGTGAAGTTTGCACTTTTATACCCCATCTGTGCTTTTGTACATAAACACCATTTTCAATTTAAACTAAAAAAAACACCGAAAAATTGTTCACTTGTTTCCGACAAAGTTTATATTTAAATACATACATATGTATTGCATACCAAAAGATTCCTCTTTTCTCCTGCTTAATTTGGTATACACCATGATAGTGTAGCTGTGATTGGTAGTGAGAACATAAGGCAAAATGCACCCCAACCTAAGGTGAAGTTTACATTTCTTTAGCTCTTACTGTAGCTTTTTTACATAAACTATATTTTTGGTGAATTAAAAAAATATAAAAGTATTCACCTATTTCACACAAAGTTTTCTATTACTTCAATACTCAAATATTTGAACATCTGTATTGTATACCATTAGATTTCTCTTTTCTTCTGCTTTAATTTGATATACAACATGTAGCTGTAATTGGGAGCGAGAAAATTAGGGAAAACGGACCTGCAATAGATGCCCCACCTCAAAGGGGGTGGGTGCACTAAAATGGTGTAACAAAACTGCATCACTTTGAAAGTCTACATCCACCCTGTCACTTACCTAGAGTGCTTAAGGAAATGCGTGGTTCAATTTGCATTTGTCTAGTTCTTGGGTTGAACCTCATCAAAATCTGAGGTGGCTGACTCCTTTACTATAGCAGGATAATTGTCTGTTATAGATGCATTGTAAAGTTGCCCAGAGGAAAACCATTGTTCTTATGAAATTTTGTGAAAATTTGCCTCATTTTTAACATGAGACTATGTGACAAGCAAAGAAAAGTCAAACTCATTTGTGTGATTTCATTTATTGCTTGCAGTCCTCTTCACTCTGAAATCTGAATCTTTACCAACCATACTCTGTGTGTGAGAGAAATATTTGTTTGGAGTTGAACTGAGGGGACTGAACCCAAGTTCATGGCCAGTCAGTGACGGAGTGTAAACATCTATTAGGAACACTCGCACATCGATAAACTGTTTTACGTGGTTGTGGTAGGGTGGAAGTCTTCTCCAAGGCTACAAAGCATATATAGACTGAAAGGACAAACTTATGACTCCTCCAGGTTTGCTGCAGAGGTGTAGAGCTGCTCCACTGTTCTGCAGCACCAACAAAATCTGCATTATTCCTCCTAAATGTCAGGTTCCATAACTGGTCAGACTTCATTTGCAACAACCCAGGTTAACTTTACAGTTTTTCTAACCTTCCTCATATTAGAAGTGATTGAAATGACTCTGGCTCTGTGCCTTTCCAGGCCTGGGTTCAACCACGTTATACAGATGTGTTCACCCAATGAGATAAGTAGTATAGATAATGAAAAATAGATGTGAGAATATATGTGTTTACTCTCTGCATTCTTATAAAGCAAGTAAAAGTTTGCTTGCTGCTGTTCTGTTTATTGTTGGTTTGTTTTGTTTTTTTTAAGTGATTGAGTGATTGATTGAAATGTTTATTTCAAATATCAAGGCACAAAATAAATAACGATAATAATATAAAATATAAAGAAAACCATAATAAAGGATCTTATGGACTTTCATAATGAAGTGAAAGTCTAGGTGATGCTGCAGTCCTACAAACAGCGCAGCAGAAATGTAAAACATGTAACGGGTGTGACAGTGTTATGAATCTGCCGTATTTCTTGTGAAAAGGCACCGTTTTTGACCTGTCAGGTTTCACAGTGGTGACCTAGTCCAGCTAATCACTTCTGTCTGCTACTGGATCCTTAAAGGTTATAATCACTGGACTGCTGAACACGTGCACACCCATGTTGCGGCCATTCTCTGTGTGCATATTCTGAGTGCACAGTGGCTGACCTGCTGTAGCCCAGTGTGGGTCTGATGGCAAAAGCGTTACACCCTATTACCATGAAACAAGAGGAACAGAGAAGATATTTATATTATGAATCATTATTCAAAAAATGTCTTTTTGTCAAACTTCGGGATAGGCCTGTCATAATAACAAAATTGTGCTGGATGATATATTATCTCAGAAAATATTGCGATAAACAATAATAACATGCTATAACGTAAGACCATCATTTAAGAACTTTTTATATCAATGATACAGCACAAAAATGTAAGCAATCCTTGCAAAAGCAATTAACTTTTATTCTCAAGAATGTTCACACATCCGGATTTGAAATCTGGAAAAAAAAAAAAAATCCTAAACAGTGATTTCAGATTTCAGAAGGGTGGTATGGGCTGATGGTTCCTCAGTGCCTGAAGTAATGGGCCATTTTCTGCATATGATAGACCCTTCTCAGAACTCAAATGGGCCTATCGCAAATTGGAATAAAATAAACTAATTGCTTCAGATTTGCAATTTTTTTTAATCTATTGCAAAGAGCCACAACTTAGCAAATTGAATGTAAAGTTAAATATGATGCACATTTCATTGTTTATGTTATAATTTGTGTCCTATTTTGGCATAGGTGATAAGTAATGTTTAAAAGGCAAAATAATAATAATATTGGCAGCGCATTGCATTTGTACCCATGAGACAGAAATTAGTTCACCCTAAGGACAGGATCCCTAGTTAAAAACAGAACAGTGTAGTGTATTCTATCAGATGTCAGGAAAACGGTAACGAACACTACATAGGTGAGACTAAAGCAACCTTTACACAAAAGCTATACCAGCACCACAGAGAGGGCGCCAGCGGACCTCAGTCTGCAGTTCATCTCCACCTTAAAGACACTAACCACACATTTGAGGACAAGGAAGTTAAAATATTAGCCAGAGAGAAGAAATGGTTTGAGAGAGGGGTCAAGGAGGCATTTTTTGTGAAATGTTTGAAACCTAGCCTTAACCGGGGAGGGGGTCTGAGACACCCTTTATCCCCTGTTTACAATGGGGTACTCAGGTCAAAGCAGTTTCAGTCTTTTGTCATGGTAATGAGTCATTCACGTCATCAGCAGAGTCGTCAAGGGAGCCATCAGCAGAGGGACAGCTGCCCTGTCATTAGGAGGGTGTTAACTAGAGCACAATAGGTGCTAATTAGAGCTATTGTTTAGTCAGCAGCCTATAGCAGTCTGCCTCTCGGTAGGAGGGGTCTGGTTAGGTTTAAAACTCCAGCTTTTGTGACTTCTTGATTATTCTTCTCTACAAGAGTCAAGACAGAAGTCAGACCAGCAGAGCAAGAATTTTAGCTGAGGAAGCTTCTGCGATTTGAAGCGAAACGTCCTCGCCTCAAGCACCCCAGTCCAGTCGAAGATTCAAGCTTCTCTACTATGGAAACCACCTGGACAACTGAGAGCCTACACAGAAAGAATCTACTGGTACCTTGTTCCCATGTAACAATAAGAAATATACTCAAACCATGGATTAATCTTTTTAATCAATCAATTTCAATCAATTGTATTTATATAGCGCCAAATCACAACCAAACAGTTGCCCAAGGCGCCTTATATTGTAAGGCAAGGCATACAATAATTACGGAAAAAACCCCAAGGTCAAAACGACCCCCTGTGAGCAAGCACTGCAACAGTGGGAAGGGAAAACTCCCTTTTAACAGGACGGAACCTCCAGTCAGAACCAGGCTCAGGGAGGGGCAGTCTTCTGCTGGGACTGGTTGGGGCTGGAGGGAGAGAACCAGGAAAAGACATGCTGTGGAGGGAAGCAGAGCTCAATCACTAATGATTAAATGCAGAATGGGTGCATACAGAAGCAAAAAGAGAAAAAACACTCAGTGCATCAATGGGACCCCCAAGCAGTCTAAGTCTATAGCAGCATAACTAAGGGATGGTTCAGGTCACCTGATCCAGCCCTAACTATAAAGCTTTAGCAAAAAGGAAAGTTTTTAAGCCTAATCTTAAAAGGTAGAGAGGGTGTCTGTCTCCTGATCTGAATTGGGAGCTGGTTCCACAGGAGAGGAGCCTGAAAGCTGAAGGCTCTGCCTACCCGTTCTACTCTTACAAACCCTAGGACAACAACGTAAGCCTGCAGTCTGAGAGCGAAGCGCTCTATTGGGGTGATATGGTACTATGAGGTCCCTAAGATAAGATGGGACCTGATTATTCAAAACCTTATAAGTAAGAAGATATGGGTGAGATATGCTCTCTCCTTCTAGCCCTGCTAGCACTCTAGCTGCAGCATTTTGAATTAATGAAGGCTTTTCAGGGAACTTTAAGGACAACCTGATAATAATGAATTACAATAGTCCAGCCTAGAGGAAATAATGCATGAATTAGTTTTTCAGCATCACTCTGAGACAAGACCTTTCTAATTTTAGAGATATTACACAAATGCAAAAAAGCAGTCCTACATATTTGTTAATATGCGCATTGAATGAACATATCCTGATCACAAAATGACTCCAAGATTTCTCACAGTATTACTAGAGGTCATGGTAATGCCATCCAGAGTGACAGGATCTGGTTAGACACCATGTTTCTAAGATTTGTGGGGCCAAGTACAATACTTCAGTTTATCTGAGTTTAAAAGCACGGAAATTAGAGGTCATCCATGTCTTTATGTCTGTAAGACAATCCTGCAGTTTAGCTAATTGGGTGTGTCCACTGGCTTCATGGATAGATAAAGCTGGGTATCATCTGCGTAACAATGAAAATTTAAGCAATGCCGTCTAATAATACTGCCTAAGGGAAACAGTATAAAAGTGAATAAAATTGGTCCTAGCACAGAACCTTGTGGAACTCCATATTAACCTTAGTCTGTGAAGAAGATTCCCTATTTACATGAACAAATTGTAATCTATTAGACAAATATGATTCAAACCACCGCAGCGCAGTGCCTTTAATACCTATGGCATGCTCTAATCTCTGTAATAAAATTTTATGGTCAACAGTACTCAAAAGCGCACTGAGGTCTAACAGAAGCAAGCCAGAGATGAGTCCACTGTCTGAGGCATAAGAAGATCATTTGTAACCTTCACTAATGCTGTTTCTGTACTAGGATGAATTCTAAAACCTGACCTGAAACTCATTCAAATAGACCATTCCTCTGCAGATGATTAATTAGCTGTTTTACAACTACCCTTTCAAGAATTTTTGAGAGAAAGGAAGGTTGGAGATTGGCCTATAATTAGCTAAGATAGCTGGGTCAAGTGATGGTTCTTGACCCATCACTTGACTGAATGACTGAAAGAACAAGGTCCATGAATACAATTGCCGAAATGAGATTCTTGTCGGATATTTGGCCTTACACCCAGGACAGGGTGAGAAGCTTGAATACTCCAGGAGGGACTCCAAGTAAAGCTGCTCCCCTCCTTTGCAAGGATCCAGCTGAGCTGGTTTGGGCATCTGGTGAGGATGCCCCCTAGGGAGGTCTTTCAGGTATGTCCCAACATGGAAAGAGGCTTTGACGAAGACCCAGGATCGCTGGAGTGATTATATTTCCCAGCTGGCTTGGGAACACCTCTGGATCTCCAGGAAGAATTAGAGGACCTGGCTAAGGATAGGGAAGTGTGGCATGTGCTGCTTGATTTACTGCCACTGTGATCCAGACCCCTGGATAAGCAGCAGAAAATGACATGACATAAATATATATAAAGCTACCATTCAGTACCAGTAATACGGCTGATTGTCGTTTTTGGTCCTACTTAATGGTAAATGGACTGCATTTATATAGCACCTTCTATCTATTTCAGATGCTCAAAGCGCTTTACACAATACATGCCTCACATTCATCCCGATTGTCAGGGGCACCGTAATACAAGGTGCTCACAACACACCTGGGAGCCACTATGGGATTAAGCACCTGGTCAGGGCCCTTAGTGATTATCTGGTCAGGCTGGGATTAATGATAGTGTCAGTTGTGAAACTGTGTGTATGAGTTGAAGACATACTTGTAGTAGTATATTCAAGTCTTTATGTGAATTGGAAACCGACTACTTATTGCCAAGTGTTTTTATGCCTCTTGCAGGTACGAGATATTTCTGCAGCAGCCAGACCTACTTGTTGAGCCTTAGTGTGCCACACCCTTCTCTCTCTCTCGCACTCTTTTCCCTCCTATATTCTTGCTCAAGTTCTAGCATGCTGGTGACAGATACCTCTGCTGTCAGCATACTTTCCTAAGAGACACTCTTGCACTTTAGACTATGTACAGGCTGAAGGAGATTATTTGCCATTTTTGAAAATCTGTGTGTTTCTCCTGCTGTTTTTGGGTGTCATTATTTTGCTTGTCTTTGTCACTTTTTCAATGACTGTTTGTATCGGTGTGGGGCGGAGGGAGACAACTGCTGGCTACATCTGAACACTGTGTTTAACTTCAAATTCCAAAAAACTAAAACGGTTACATCGTGTTTGTTTGCTCCTTAAAAGAAAATCTTTGCATTTGCCTTCACTCTCTGTGAGCATGTTGGAAGCGCAGACTCAAAAAGCAGACTCATTCTGTTGTTTCATTAATGGCAAAGAAAGAATCCAAACTGACAATTTGTTTTATATAATGGTCAATCACCTAACATTATCTCCACCACTAATTTCTTTTGAATATGCATTGTGGTGGAGCGTACCTGTGTGCAATTCATCCTGCTGAACCCAAAGTACAATTAACAGATGCCATGTGCCATGTTTTCTCCAATAAGAGTATCAGCAGCGCAACAAAGTTTCACTACATTCACAATTCACAAGTGTGCACATGTATTTTTTTTTAACATTTTATTTAACCAGGTTAGGCTCATTGAGATCAAGATCTCTTTTGCAAGGGAGACCTGGACAATTTAAAGTTTCCAATTCACCTAACTTGCATGTCTTAAAGGTGTGGAGGAACTGGAGCACCTAGAGGAAACCCACGCAAACACAGAGAGAACATGCAAACTCTACACAGAACGGCTGCAGGGGGGAATTGATTCCATGAAAATTCAGTAAGGTATATCTTCTACTATACATTCTAATTCCAGTGGTGGGCACAGATAACCAAAAAATTAACCTTCGATAACAGATAAGAAGATACTGAAAAGTTATCTTTGATAAGATAACCCGATAAACCACCCAAAAATGTATCGGAAGTTACAGATAATCGATAACCGATAAATTCCGGTGTTGTCTATGGGACATTTGCAGTTACTAAAGAACTGAAATTGATGCTTTTTGAAAGCATTAAAAGCTGTAAAAAGACTTAAAGAATAAGCAAGATGTTTGACCATGCTTGCCCCCTGCAGGAAGCAGCACAGACAAATCCTGAGAGCACTCACAAAATCAACTCTTTACTAATCATAATCTTTTTTTTTAACAACCCGGCCCTGCTGGAAGCTCTTGTTTACAAACAACACTCCCACCACAGAGGCACACCAAGAGCAGCCATAAAGCCGCTCCCTATCAATTTCAACACTCCGGTCAGGCGGAGGGGTCTTGAAAATAAAGTCATACTAACTATGGTTTTTTTTGAAAATACTGATAGAATAACTCCATTGATGTCAATTCTGTCCATTTGTACAAAATGAAATATACATATATCTTTTTAATGTTGACTAAGGCACTAATTCTGAGGTGGTTTGTAACAGACACAGACCGCAAAGCATTCTGGGTGAAAGTGCTAAACAGTGATTGGTTCAGTAATCCATTATGTAAAACAACACGTTAATGTGACGTGTGTCATGTGTTGGTTTAAAGATAAATGTGCTTTGTAAAATATTCCATTTTTATTTGTAAAACAGGCATTTTTACGGAGCCCTGGAAGTGTCATACGCAATTGCATGTTTTAAAACTTTTATGATGTTGTAAAACATGCCCTCAATATTAGTAAGTAAGTAAGTAAATTTATGTATATAGTGCCTTTCACAGACATAAGGGCCATGTACACCACGTTTGTCGGGTATTTGTAAAACACGAATATCTTACCCTTTCAGTTTGGGGAAAAAACTTCATCCACACTACGTCGTTTAAAAAAAAAATCCATCACATCGAACCGTATAAAGGTGTTGTAATTAGTCTGCCAAACCTTTGGGTGGCGATACTGATTAAATTTTATCAAATCAGGAGCGCCTTATTCTCTTGTTGTCACTTCCACACAAACTAAAAACATGGCGCCAACCCTCGTTCGTGTGGACCGATAAGGAGTCGGAATTACTTCTAACCGTAGTTTTAGAATACAAAGTTAACAATATATGCACACAACAGCGCCTGTACAATGGACAATACCCACACTTTGAGAGCAGACATGTACCCAGACGTTTAATACTGCCATGAACATTCCTGGCCAGTAGTATGGGCAGTAGCAGCCTTGAAAAAATGTCAACAAAATTCCAGAAAATCCGTGTCTGCTACATTTACAGATGCATGGAATTAACAAACGCAAATACACTAACGTCTATAAACCCCGAGAAATATATTCACCAGAGTTTTAGGCACTAGAGTTTATGCTGTTATCTGTGGACCCTGAACAGAGTGTCCTGAAATGCATTTGTCCTGTTGTGAACGTCTGAGATTACCTTATGCTACCCATATGCATTGCTGCCTGGCACAGCATGTGCTTACAAAACCTTAAAAATTAGCACATTACTTTTAAAAACGAAAACATATATCTGATATTTTCACTTTATAAACTTCAGACATGACAATAATTTTAAATAACTTGTCTAAAATGAGTGGTTAAAATTTGAACCATAAGTTAAACATGTATGCCTCTGGATGACTTGGTGACATTGCGATTATATTAGTATGGTGCTAAAGAAAATTACTTTTTTTTGGTCACCAGTTCTTCTTTGCTTACAGACGATAGAGTGGTTTCTGTTTGCAGAGGATAGAACAACATGCCTATTAGGAAACTTTTAACAGGTAGGTCTCAACAGCTTTAACAGTTTTTTAAAAATGTCTTTCACTGTTCAGCTTAGTTTAGTACATTGTCGGTCTAAAAGTTATCGGACGGTAATTCATCGGAAGATAATTAGTCCGATGATGGTTTTTAAATTTATCTAAAATGATAATCCGATAATGAAAACATTATCTTCGATAATTATCTGTTATCGGATTATCGGAAGTGTGCCCACCACTGTCTAATTCTAAGGTTTGCCCTTGACCATGAGGCAACTGTGCTAAACACTATGGCGATGAGGTGAACATAAAGGCAGGAAGAAGCTGCAGAAGCGAGTCTGACCTTTTGTTGCTGGAGTGGTAACAATTCAAACATGGAGTCAGCCTGAACCCGCACTTACACAGGCAGTTTTAGCATGGACTATGAGGGGGGCACTATATGAGTGAATGGATAGAAGCACCCATATATTTGGTTGGAACATAATGCATCGAAAGATGTGATGTTCTGCAGTGCATGCTGGCAGTCTCCTTCGCTAGCTGAGAAGTGTAGCTGCTTTTTTTTATTTGAAAGACTCAGTAAGTATAGATTTCTTCAACCACTTATCCAGGACTGGGTCGCAGGGTTCGTTCATTCATTCTTTTTTTTTCTTTTTTTTTTAAACTAAACACTTAACCCAGATAAGAGTTAAGATGATGTTGGAAGTCTGTCCAGTGGTGTTTGGGCGAGAGGCGGCGTACACCCTGGACTGGCCACCTGTGTATCACAGAGGATAGAAATAATGCTTTTTTCACATGTCGGCTGTAAGCAGAAGACAGTAATCTTGAGACCAGGGAATCCACAGTTCAAATCCCTGTCAGATTGGAAAATCACTAAGGACCCTTGTGCACGGTCCTTAATCTCTTCAGTGTTCCAGTTATGTAGCTGAGCGCTGTGCATGGCAGCACAGAGACATTGGTGTGTGTGTGTGTTGGATGCTTCATTGTAAAGTGCTTTGAGCATATGCTTAAGATGGAAAAGCACTATAGAAATCCAACTCTTCTCCTTCTTCTAATGAACTGAAATCATGTAAACCTGGTTCGTCCAGTTATCAGATTACTGAAGTGCATGTAAATGCGAGAGATCAGATTATTACAGTTATCTGATTACTAACAGTTATATGATTATTATGGTCATGCAAAGAAGGCCATTGTTAGATAGTATTATCTGAAGAACTTGGACACTGCCATTGGTGTGAATAGGAGGAGTCAGCATTCAAATAGGAGAAGTAACAGTGTGATTAGGAGTGTCAAGATGGGTCTTTGCGGGATACTTTATCTGCAAAGTTTTGCTCTGAAGAGGAGAAAAGGCACTTCTGTAGAAGTCTCTTACACCCTTGTCACATCCTGACGATGTAATCAGCGTATGCTGACCATATTATAAATGCTAGTGTACGTCGAATAAGTTATGACTACATTTTGTATAAGTTGAGAGCACATTGAAGCAGCCTGATATACATCATAATACGCTGAAAATTTGGGGCATGCACAATATTTTCACTATATGCCAGGGCATGCCTTATACGTTCCACATATGCGGGACATAAGTTGTAGATGTTATGCAATTGTTGACACACTACTCTTGTAAGTAAATCATAAGTCACAATACATCCATTAATGTTGTCCATTGATTGACTGAAAGCTGCAGTCCTCATGCAAACAGACTGTTTCAAATATTAATGCCATTCACATACGCCAAGTAAATATGAAGTCTTAATCTTATCTGTTCGTTTCAGTCGGATTCATCATCACAGCCTGACAAAAATTAATCTACAAAAGCATCCTGTTTTGGAAAATAGTAAGTCCCTTCGGCTGCTCCCTTGTTTGCACTTGGGGTCGCCACAGCAAATCCAAGGTGGATCTGCATGTTGAATTGGCACAGGTTTTATGCCGGATGCCCTTCCTGACGCAACTCCACATTACATGGAGAAATGTGGCGGGGGTGGGATTTGAACCCGGAGCCTTCTGAACTGAAACAAAGCGCATTAACCACTTGGCCACCACCCCTGCACATCCTGTTTTGGAAAATGACATCTGAAAATACTTTAATTCCTTGTCGTGGCTGAAGAAACGCAATGTTTTAAAGCAAGTCCCTCTGTGTTTCGCGTGGTTCTCAGACTGAATCAAAGGACGCCGGCACTTTGTCCCACAACAAAATAATTTATTTTAACAGTGGAAAGAGGCACAGCTCGTCATTTATTCACATCAGCATTATCACAGGCAACAGTCGATTCTTCAGCATTCTGCATGCAATCAAAATAAATCCCATGATCCACCAAGACAAAAAAAAATGTTAAGACAGCATACATGTGCTCAATGACGTGCTTATTTATAATTAAGTGTTCCACCTGCCAAACAAAAGGGTTCTGTCTGGTGGAAACGCACACTAAGCGAGATTTAACTGTTCCAACATATGATACTCTGTAGTACCGACTTGAACCGCTTGGTGGAAACGGGGCTGTCAGCATACGCTGGCTAAATTGTCAAGCTGTGACAGGGCCCTTAATGGTGACATGAATGAAAAATGGTGGTAGTGGAGGAGTTCTACATGGGAAGTAGGTTGGGTGAGGTCAACATAATTGGAAAGCGCGATGTCTGCAGTAAAATATTATGATGGATGATGAAATCCAGGGGTGGGGGGTTGGTGTTGTACTTTGTGCATACTTTATTTTACACTCTTTAAAGTGTCCACTGTGAATTAAATAATGCATTCATCTGTATTTATTTATTTTCTGTTAATAATTTACCATAGTGGGTGTAGCCCTGGTGCTCTGTGCTCACCTGATCCCATCAGATCTCAGAGGTTAAGCAGATTGTATCCTTATTGGTACAGGCAGGTCCAACTCGGATCTGCTGTGGCGACCCAAAGTGTGGAGCAGCCGAAGGGGCTTACTATCCTGATTGGTACTTGGTTGTAACACCACTGAGGAACCCAAGAAGCTATGCATATTTCTCCATGTTTATAGGTGGAGTTGTAGAAAGGCATCTGGCATAAAACTTGTGCCAAATCCCAGTGCATCTCTGTGTCAGCTGTGGTAACCCTCAGGGGGAGCTAGAATCAAAGAGTGAGTTTTACTGTTGGCTTTGAGTGGTAGACACTTTTATTACAGACTGGGTATAAGCTGTCAGGCAGGCATACTGCTGTAGGAACTTTCGGTTGCCCCCCCCCCCCTTCCATGTTGTCAGGCATTTTCTGCAGGAAGCTGTCTGACCTTCACTGTGTTTGGGAAAGCAGTGCTGATGAAGTGAGGCCATGGTGAACTGTGTTCAGAGTTCAAGTGCACATTCTTGTTTTAATTCATGGATTTTTTTTTTTTTTTTTTTCCCTCTTTAAATGTCCTCAAAAGGATGCTGGATTGTGGTCTTTCCAAACGGAGGGTATGCACCTTAGGGCCCATTCATACATACTACGACTAAGTACAACTCAAGGCGAATCACGGCGGAGCAGCTCGTATGAGTGAACCACGAGAACACCGATCCGACGGGCAGGCGTGAACGATACCGCTGCGACAGTCTTGTGCACATGGGAACACAGTGCGAGCAGCTGCCTGATGTGGTTACACATCAGGCAGAGTCTGTGGGGAAAAAAAAAATACACGCTGCGATGATTTTGTGCACACGGTGCAGCTGCTGTGGAAAAAAAAATATGCCACCCACGGGATTTGAACCTGCCATTTCCAAAAGCTCTGATTGCCAGCCAGAAACTCTACCACTAAGCTACCATCACTGTCCTGTAAAAGGTGCGGGAAAATGCCTGAAATCAAGAAGAACATGGACATATTTTAAGAAAAAATAAAACCACACAATATATAAAAACACCGCATTTTATTGAATCCCTCTTATCAAGTGGGAAATACAAATATGATCCTTCTGTTCCTCTGTATATGACGCATGGTCACAGACGTACAGTCATGAAATGACATGAATGAGAAGCAGTGCACTCTTGTCATGTGCTGGCAGCATGTCCAGCCAGCCTCATGTGCATGTCCTGCCCGACACGGATGTCTTGTGGATGGCACCCCGCAGGATAGAGACCACCTCATGTGGAACAGAGCTCACATGGGTGACGTAACATTCAGATCGCCTGCTGCGTGTTATGATCTGACGGTCCGTTTCACCTGGGGCATCCTGTCAATGTGCACGGCATGCACACACTCACTGCAGCCCATTGCAACAGCAATATATGTTTTTATGCATGTCCACGTGAGGACAGCAAACAGACATGTGCGTGTCACAGTGGACAGTAATTACTTCATGTCCATCCAAACATGGTATGTGTTCCCCAGCCGTGACGTCCAGAACCACTGATCTCCACAGCTTTTTCCTGTCAGTGGACACACCCCATGTCAGTGCACACACCAATATGTCACTGTGTCTGTTTGCAAAGCCACAGTTGTGGCGCACTTAGACAAATTTCACATCCAGCTCGTCAATGATCATCAACAGTGCGAATGGCCACACATTTTCTAAGTGCCAAGCAAGCGGTGTTAGATGTTCATGTGTGTCAGCTGGAATTTAGCCGACACCTGCCACAAGAGGGTTCAATTGGTTCTCACAGCGCACTCTTTCAGCCACTGGTGTACTCAAATAGTTGTAGCAACAGGTGTACGAGGCGTTTGAGGCAGATACGATTTTTACACGTATTGCTTATAATTCCTGCTTCAATTGGGCCAGATTCATACTAAGTGTGAATGGGCCCTTAACGTGCACACGGAAATAATATCTCTATACCTTTCAAGCAGTTTTGTTGAACTGACCCTCAACATTTCAGTGGAGATGATGTGGCTGTATTTGGTCTTCATAATTCATAGTGTTTAGAGAAGCTGCATTGAACTTGCAGTTATTTTCACTTTCATCCCCATGGAATCAGACACACACATCAGTTAAAAGTGAATTGTCGCTTCACATTATTGGCTAATTCTGTACAAATATTTGTACATTCCTGCTGTTGAATGAGGCCCATTGTATATGAGGAGGAGTCATTCACACTCCTGCTGCAGTGATGGAGCGCATGTGTCAGTGTTTGTTTTGCACAGTCAGTCCTGTTTCGTGCAGACAGAAAACCTGACAATGCTGTGGGGGAAAACCGACTCTTAATCCCTTTTTACTATGGGTGAATTGTACGTCACGTGTCGTCATAAGTGTATAGTGGGGCCCATATTGAATTGTATCGTGTTTTACAATGAGTATCATGATACCATGAAAAGTACTGCAGAGGAGAAATGACCTCTTGCCAGAGGTCGGACAAAGTCACCATGAAGTCACTTTCAAGTCATGAATCAACAAGTCTCAAGTCATAATGACCACCAGTTGTTTGCAGTTTGACTTGAGACTTGACTTGGGACTTGCAGATTGATGACTTGAGAATGACTTGATGGTGACTTTGTCCCACCTCTGCCTCTTGCAGAAGAATCATAAATGATCTATCAAACATACAACTAGGAAAGATAACATCAAGGATTCCAAGTTGTACTTCAGAAAAACTTTGTTTCTTGAAAGTCAAACATTCACCACAGATAACTTATACATAATTAGTGTGACTGGTGATGTCATTACATATCCTGATTCATATAATTTGCAATAGCTGTGTCATATTGTGGAGCTAGTGTATCGTTTCACCCCTAGTTTTTACTCTTGAGCACCATAATGCTGCGTTTACACATAACGATGACAAGTCATGAATGCCACGAAGTACACATTCTTGGCCGCTGATCACGAATATGATGATTCGGGGCAGAGGCGTCAGGTGTCCTCAGGAACTGCTGCAACCTGTTACCACGAGTTACGATTAATGGCACGTGTTGCTGGAGCATTATCAGGAACCGTTACGTACGGTCAAGAATAATGTTCCGCGTTGTTGCGCGCTATTGCGCGTAACAGCGCATCGTTAAGTTCTGTCACGTTATGAATGAGGTGAATTGTCTCCACACACACACACCCATATTCATCCAACCGAATTCAGATCGCTCCAGTTTTTCAGAACTTTGTGACTGCATGCATAGTTGGGCTCTGTGCCATGGAGTGGTGCAGAGAGGAGGAGGAGGAGGAGATGGCAGAGCCAGATGTGTGGCTTCATGCAGCATCAGGCACATGCAGCAGGTGGAACACCTGGAGTGCGCTGAAGAGCACTGAAATGAGACTTTTAGCCAACTTGGTGTCAGCAATCAAACTGAATGCAATGCAGCAGGGTTTAATTGTGCGCATGCTTCTTCCTCCACTGGACTGGAGGAGGTGCAGAGATGTCTGGCTGCACATGAATCTCCTCTTGCTCCTCTGGTTGCTCAGACTCGTTCTCCCGCTCATCGGTTACAACAGCAGGTGGAACACCTGCAGGAGCGTCCTGAGGAGCTTCAGCAGGAACTGTGGAATGACACTTGGTGCCGAGTTTAATTGTGTGCATGTGACAGAAAACTGATTTGTCATGGCGCGCAGTGAAATGTGACGCCGCGTTACAAGTCGTGTCAAAACTTGACAGTTTCCGTGTCACTTCGTAATAACGCGTGACAGTTTGGGCTCCAGGAACCATCACAGGAACCACTACGAACGTTGTCACGTTCTATTAAGGATCAATTCTCAAGACGGATCAATACACTCAGTTGCGACCTCCACGACATCAGACGAAATGAGGGTGGTGTGTGACATTCGCGGAAGATTTTTTGACAGGCAGAAACATGCACCACGAATATCAAGAATATCACGCACCAACACGCACTATTAAGAAACCTATTCAGATGCGTTAAGTCACATTAAGAATGTCAGGAATGTGTCACGAATGACAGAAAAATGACATTCGTAACGCGTCTTGGTTATGTGTAAACACACCTTAAAGGTGTAACGCGATGCATTGTGAATTGTCATAATCGTATCATGAAGCCTGTATCGAAACTTTCATTTGTTTGTATCGTGATACCATGAAAAGTCTACGGCACAGAAGAGATAGTGACCTCTTTCAGAAGAATAATAAATGATTGATTATAAAATATACAGTAAGAAAATTGATAACATCAAGAATTACAATTTATACTACAGAATAAATTGTTTCTATAAAGTTAAAACATTCACTAAGGATTACTTTTTACATAATTAGGGGGAATACTGACGTAACTGTGGATATGCGATATGTAGTGACTCATGATGTGTATTGTGATATGTATGACATGGAAGAGCTAGTGCATCTTTACACTCCAAAAGCACCATGAAATTAACCCTTTCAAATCCCAAAAAGATCATTATTATTAAATTAATTATGCTGCAATCATTTTTGCTCATTTTGCACATGACATTAATTAAATGTGATGTGGGATTGTCTACCCTCTCCCATCATATAGCAGTGTTTCCCCAACAGTACTATAGACTCGGCAGCCCGACAGGCCAGTGAGAACCCCGCTAGGCCAGGTTTATTTTATTTTATTTATTTTAATAGGAAAAGATTATTAATTAATTTGTATGTCGAACATTTTGGCGCATCTGCAGCACTTCAATTATGGTTTTCTCTAAAACACTATGCAGTTTATGTTAGCAGGGGTTTGCTGACAGCAACACCTTGTTGAATATCCTGCTGTCCAGCGTCAAAGCTAGCAGCCAGAGCTTTCAATAAAAGGCACCTGACATCAGTGAGGCGGCTCTCACTGCGGTATTGTATCCCTTCCTGTTCCGGAGCACAGTGGTGTTTTGCTGTATCTGTTAGCTGTTTAATCTGCGCAGTTAGATTGATCTAGTTAACTAGATAACGATTTGTTTCACAGTGTAATCTTCACGTGCCTTAACTAAAGCACTCCCTCTGCTGAATCACCTCTAAATTATTTACACATTATTCACTTTGCGTGTTTTTAGGAATCCGCTAGCTTAGCGCAGCTACTAGCTCTTAGCCGGTTTAGCATGGCGGCTTCTCCTGCCTCTCCCGCACTTTTCTGCTCTGGGTGTGAAATGTTTAGTTATTCCTCGGCCTCCTTTAGCAGTAATGGTACTTGTAATAAGTGTAGCTTATTCGTAGCTTTGGAGGCCAGGCTGGGCAAATTGGAGACTCGGCTCTGCACCTTGGAAAATCCTACAGTTAGCCAGGCCCCTGTAGTCAGTGTGGACCAAGGTAGCTTAGCCGCCGTTAGTTCCCTCCCGGCAGATCCCGAGCAGCCGGGAAAGCAGGCTGACTGGGTGACTGTGAGGAGGAAGCGTATCCCTAAACAGAAGCCCTGTGTACACCGCCAACCCGTTCACATCTCTAACCGTTTTTCCCCACTTGGCGACACACCCGCTGAGGATCAAACTCTGGTTATTGGCGACTCTGTTTTGAGAAATGTGAAGTTAGCGACACCAGCAACCATAGTCAGTTGTCTTCCGGGGGCCAGAGCAGGCGACATTGAAGGAAATTTGAAACTGCTGGCTAAGGCTAAACGTAAATTTGGTAAGATTGTAATTCACGTCGGCAGTAATGACACCCGGTTACGCCAATCGGAGGTCACAAAAATTAATATTGAATCAGTGTGTAACTTTGCAAAAACAATGTCGGACTCTGTAGTTTTCTCTGGGCCCCTCCCCAATCGGACCGGGAGTGACATGTTTAGCCGCATGTTGTCCTTGAATTGCTGGCTATCTGAGTGGTGTCCAAAAAATGAGGTGGGCTTCATAGATAATTGGCAAAGCTTCTGGGGAAAACCTGGTCTTGTTAGGAGAGACAGAGAGATGGCATCCATCCCACTTTAGATGGAGCAGCTCTCATTTCTAGAAATCTGGCCAATTTTCTTAAATCTTCCAAACTGTGACTATCCAGGGTTGGGACCAGGAAGCAGAGTTGTAGTCTTACACACCTGTTTGCAGCTTCTCTCCCCCTGCCATCCCCTCATTACCCCATCCCCGTAGAGACCACCAACAACCAGTAAAAATCTATTTAAGCATAAAAATTCAAAAAGAAAAAATAATATAGCACCTTCAACTGCACCACAGACTAAAACAGTCTGTGGTGCAGGCGGAGGATTAGCAGCAGTCTTCCACTCCAGCTTATTAATTAATCAAAAACCCAGACAGAGCTTTAATTCATTTGAAAGCTTGTCTCTTAGTCTTGTCCATCCAAATTGGAAGTCCCAAAAACCAGTTTTATTTGTTGTTATCTATCGTCCTCCTGGTCGTTACTGTGAATTTTCAGACCTTTTGTCTGACTTAACATCCACACAGATGCTGAGAATGACAGCCTCAACACTGCATTTAATCTATTGTTAGACTCGATTGGCTTTACTCAAAATGTAAATGAGTCCACCCACCACTTTAATCATATCTTAGATCTTGTTCTGACGTATGGTATGGAAATTGAAGACTTAACAGTATTGCCTGAAAACCCCCTTCTGTCTGATCATTTCTTAATAACATTTACATTTACTCTGATGGACTACCCAGTAGTGGGGAATAAGTTTCATTACAGTAGAAGTCTTTCAGAAAGCGCTGTAACTAGGTTTAAGGATATGATTCCTTCTTTATGTTCTCCAATGCCATATACCAACACAGGGCAGAGTAGCTACCTAAACTCTGTGAGTGAGATAGATTATCTCATCAGTAGTTTTATATCCTCATTGAGGACAACTTTGGATGCTGTAGCTCCTCTGAAAAAGAGAGCCTTAAATCAGAAGTGCCTGACTCCGTGGTATAACTCACAAACTCGCAGCTTAAAGCAGATAACCCGTAAGTTGGAGAGGAAATGGCATCTCACTAATTTAGAAGATCTTCACTTAGCCTGGAAAAAGAGTCTGTTGCTCTATAAAAAAGCCCTCCGTAAAGCTAGGACATCTTACTACTCATCACTAATTGAAGAAAATAAGAACAACCCCAGGTTTCTTTTCAGCACTGTAGCCAGGCTGACAAAGAGTCAGACCTCTATTGAGCCGAGTATTCCTTTAACTTTAACTAGTAATGACTTCATGACTTTCTTTGCTAATAAAATTTTAACTATTAGAGAAAAAATTACTCATAACCATCCCAAAGACGTATTGCTATCTTTGGTTGCTTTCAGTGATGCCGGTATTTGGTTAGACTCTTTCTCTCCGATTGTTTTGTCTGAGTTATTTTCATTAGTTACTTCCTCCAAACCATCAACATGTCTGTTAGACCCGATTCCTACCAGGCTGCTCAAGGAAGCCCTACCATTAATTAATGCTTCGATCTTAAATATGATCAGTCTGTCTTTATTAGTTGGCTATGTACCACAGGCTTTTAAGGTGGCAGTAATTAAACCATTACTTAAAAAGCCATCACTTGACCCAGCTATCTTAGCTAATTATAGGCCAATCTCCAACCTTCCTTTTCTCTCAAAAATTCTTGAAAGGGTAGTTGTAAAACAGCTAACTGATCATCTGCAGAGGAATGGTCTATTTGAAGAGTTTCAGTCACGGTTTAGAATTCATCATAGTACAGAAACAGCATTAGTGAAGGTTACAGATGATCTTCTTATGGCCTCAGACAGTGACTCATCTCTGTGCTTGTTCTGTTAGACCTCAGTGCTGCTTTTGATACTGTTGACCATAAAATGTTATTACAAAGATTAGAGCATGCCATAGCTATTAAAGGCACTGCGCTGCGGTGGTTTGAATCATACTTATCTAATAGATTACAATTTGTTCATGTAAATGGGAAATCTTCTTCACAGACTAAGGTTAATTATGGAGTTCCACAAGGTTCTGTGCTAGGACCAATTTTATTCACTTTATACATGCTTCCCTTAGGCAGTATTATTAGACAGCATTGCTTAAATTTTCATTGTTACGCAGATGATACTCAGCTTTATCTATCCATGAAGCCAGAGGACACACACCAATTAGCTAAACTGCAGGATTGTTTTACAGACATAAAGACATGGATGACCTCTAATTTCCTGCTTTTAAACTCAGATAAAACTGAAGTTATTGTACTTGGCCCCACAAATCTTAGAAACATGGTGTCTAACCAGATCCTTACTCTGGATGGCATTACCCTGACCTCTAGTAATACTGTGAGAAATCTTGGAGTCATTTTTGATCAGGATATGTCATTCAATGTGCATATTAAACAAATATGTAGGACTGCTTTTTTGCATTTGCGCAATATCTCTAAAATTAGAAAGGTCTTGTCTCAGAGTGATGCTGAAAAGCTAATTCATGCATTTATTTCTTCTAGGCTGGACTACTGTAATTCATTATTATCAGGTTGTCCTAAAAGTTCCCTGAAAAGCCTTCAGTTAATTCAAAATGCTGCAGCTACAGTACTGACAGGGACTGGAAGGAGAGACCATATCTCACCCATATTGGCCTCTCTTCATTGGCTTCCTGTTAATTCTAGAATAGAATTTAAAATTCTTCTTCTTACTTATGAGGTTTTGAATAATCAGGTCCCATCTTATCTTAGGGACCTCATAGTACCACATCACCCCAATAGAGCGCTTCGCTCTCAGACTGCAGGCTTACTTGTAGTTCCTAGGGTTTGTAAGAGTAGAATGGGAGGCAGAGCCTTCAGCTTTCAGGCTCCTCTCCTCTGGAACCAGCTCCCAATTCAGATCAGGGAGACAGACACCCTCTCTACTTTTAAGATTAGGCTTAAAACTTTCCTTTTTGCTAAAGCTTATAGTTAGGGCTGGATCAGGTAACCCTGAACCATCCCTTAGTTATGCTGCTATAGACTTAGACCGCTGGGGGGTTCCCATGATGCACTGAGTGTTTCTTTCTCTTTTGCTCTGTATGCACCACTCTGCATTTAATCATTAGTGATTGATCTCTGCTCCCCTCCACAGCATGTCTTTTTCCTGGTTCTCTCTTTCAGCCCCAACCAGTCCCAGCAGAAGACTGCCCCTCCCTGAGCCTGGTTCTGCTGGAGGTTTCTTCCTGTTAAAAGGGAGTTTTTCCTTCCCACTGTTGCCAAGTGCTTGCTCACAGGGGGTTGTTTTGACAGTTGGGGTTTTTTGTAATTATTGTATAGCTTTGCCTTGCAATATGAAGCGCCTTGGGGTGACTGTTTGTTGTGATTTGGCGCTATATAAATGAAATTGATTTGATTTGATTTTGATCAGAATCTGGCATCCATTCGACAGATTTTGACAGCTATCGACATGATATAAAATACACCCTCCACCCCCACGTTCCTTCAATATATTTTGCATGGCATGTCTTATCAGGAAATGTTCCCTCACCACTCGTGTGATCCTTTCTTGCTGTTTAAACTCCTCAATAATTCCTGTTTTCACATCAGACATCTTCTTTGTTGAAGACAAAGTGTCATTTAAAAAAAAGGTATAAAACGTTGAGCTGCCTGATGGTTTTGTCTACGTCAGCCGCTGTGCAGCACATAAATCGGTGCTGCTTATTTTCAGCCTGTGGGCCATGTTTGGTGCAGCCATTATTTTGAAATGCTTCATGGAGGTCTGGAGTCAAACACTTGAGAAAGTATTGTGTGCACATGCACCCTGAGATCTGAGTAATGACTGAAGGGATTCTGACTAAAACTCATTAAAACCTCCAGATATGTCTGCTGTTGATGTTTAAATGAACTCCATTTCTGTCTCGCTGCAGTTTCTTCTCGAGCCGCCATCATTCTGTGCTGCAAGGCCGACTCCAAAATGTCTTCCAACGGAGACCTCAGTGAGCTGGGGAGCTCGGACAGCTTCTGGGAGGTAGAACACAAAGGCTCAGTTTGACATAGTTCTGAAGGGGTAACTGCAAAACAACAGTACCTTTATTTTATTATTCAGAGCCACAATCTAACACAGTGATCAAAGTTCAGTTAAATTTGTAGAATTGATCAAATTCTGTGAGAAACTAAGTTCAAACTTCTACAGGCAGTAAGAGTTTAAAGACCCCAAATGAGTGTTGAAGTGTCCTTGAATAAAACAGTGAAGTGCTAATCTGATTGAATTTAGGGCATATGGCCCACTTCTGCTCCATGCATTTGTGCGCAGAAGAGCAACAGTCGTAATGCCTTAAGCCAGAATTATTTGAAGCGTCTCTTCCATGTGTGCAGCCGGGAAACTACAAGAGAACAGTGAAACGGGTGGATGATGGGCACCGCCTTTGCAATGAGTTGATCACCTGCTTCCAGGAGAGGGCAAAGATAGAGAAGAGCTACTCTGTGCAGCTCAGCGACTGGGCGAAGCGATGGCGAATCATTGTGGAGAAAGGCAAGTTCAAAACACTACACACTCAGCTGGAGGAGAGAATCAGAAGTACCTTTGAATCATTTCAAATACTGGTTTTGTGTGCATGGGTGTGGCTTTTTTTCTGGAGGTGGCTGCATGTGGCCGCTTGCACTCCCTCATTCAGAGCAATAGGGGGGAAAAAAAGACTGGCACCCATGGGAGAAAAATGTTCTGTCGACATAGGGCCTTAAGCTACTGACCACACTGATCTTCAAAAAGCAGAAGCACATTGGAAATGTTAAACACAGTGAAAATTGTCCACTCAAACAGATGATTTGAAAATGATTTAATTCTGTAAAAGTCTGTGTAAGCAGACACTCGTTTGCCAATTTATTAGGTACACCTAGATAAATCTGATGCAGTATAATTCAGTGGTTGTGCAGCAAACCCTCTCGTTATAAGGAATATTTTACTCCATTTTATTATTGAATGTGTTTGAGAAAGATGTTGATTTATTTTAAGGTCCATTTAGAGGTTGTAATTTGAGCTGTTGTTGAACTGAGTTATACCAAGTACCTAATACAGTATTTAGCATTCCTTAGCCGGGTCATCACGTAAGCTATAATTCTGGGGATGAGGGTGGGGAGGGGTACAGGTGGAGTAGAGGGCATGGGCGGGTCTCATTTGCAGTGCATTGTAGGGAATTCAGTTAATGTAAAAATTTAACACATCTCATCATCTTACACCAGTGGTGTCCAAAGACATCCCAGAAAGGGCCAAGAGGTTGCAGGTTTTCTCCACAGCTATTGAGTCCAACAGGTGATTTCAGTGATTAACATCACTTTGAGCAGATGGGATGAGTTGATCAGTTGTCATTCGCCAACATGGGATGATATCTGTGGCTGAATGGCTTGACAGTGACCCTCAGAATCATAGTAACAGTATCTCTGTGCTGTCAAATTGCCATCAACAAAATGCATGTGGCTTCATTGTCCAGATGTTATACCCACCATTTCCCTGCCACCACAAGTGTTCCACTCTGTTGACATCAGCAAACTGCTCGACCACATGACACCATACACTGTATGCCATCTGCCCCATGCAATGTAAACAAACATCTGTGAAGATCACTTCTCCATAGTGTTATACGTCATCAGAAGTAAGTATCTTCCCAATCAAGTTGGCTATGCCGAGGAACTGCTCTCAGTTTCAGCATTCCCGGTGATGACAATGGGCACTCATCTCACCCCTGAGATGGTTTTTTTGACAATTTGTGCAGAAATTCTTCAGTTGTTCAAGCTATCTGTTGCATCAGATCAGTATGTCTCAGACGATCTCTCAAGTGAAGGTGGATTTGGTGGTCTTGGGCTGGTGTACCACTTAAAATCCAAACACTGGGGGCTTCTGGTTTCCGCCACCACCGAGATGGCAGCATAAAACATGGTCTCCTCCGACCAAAATACTAAAACGCCCTGCTAACTAGAGAATAACCACAAGAGCATACCAAAACAATTGGATAGCGGCGTAACAATGGAGATGAGGGCAAAAAGTAAGAAAAACGCAGCGGAGTTCAATGAAAACGACGAGGAAAGACAAGCTACAGAAGCAGGTGCTAATGCTAAAGACGGCGGACGACAGAGAAGCACTGAAAGACCAAAGGTGAATATGGAACGGATTCTACAAGAAATACTGGAGTTCCAAAAAGAGAACGGTCAGCAATTGGACGATATTAAAAACGAGATTAACAAAACAAACCAGAGGATTGAAGAAGCGGAGGAGCGCATTGACAGTGCTGAAGCTAGGCTGCTAACAGTCGAGGAAGTGATAAGAAACATGTTAAAGATTCAGCGGCAGCATGAAGAGAAACTAATTAATCAGAAGGGAAGAACAAGAAGGGAGAATATCAGACTGTATGTTCCAGAAGAAAAAGAGGGAAACTCGATGATGACTTTTATTGAGACGCTTCTTCGAGAAAAGCTGGATTTTCCCTCTTTTTCTTCTCACGAAACCCGCCGCTACAGACAGACCCCGATCGATTGTAATTAAATTTCATGGATATAAAGCAAAAGAAGTCCTTCGCAGAGCCTGGGAAAAGAAGGAAATTCGCCTGGACGACCAGAGAATATACTTTGATCACGACTACCCTACAGCCATCCTGAATAAGAGGAAGGAATACAATAAGGTGAAACGAATGTTAAAAGTGAGGAAAATTCGCTTCCAGACACCGTATCCTGCCAAACTGCGGGTCTTCTATGAGGATGGGACATGACTCTACCACACGATCAACGAAGCCACGAGCGACATGGAGGCCAGGGGCCTCCCGGTCAAAGCCGTCCCCCCACCAGAAGATCCACTCGAGAAACTGAACCAGAACCCCTGGCACACAGCGAGAGGAGGGCGAGTGGTGCACACCGGAGGTTCACCACGGAGCACCGGCATCAGAGAAAAGTTGCAGATCTCAGACGACAAACTTCCACTTAAAAATAGTTCAAATGATTAAAAGGAAAAGAAAGAAATATAAGAAGAGACAAAAAAATCTGAAACATTTGGTTCTAACCAGCTCAAATTTTAAAACTAAACTGATGAAAAGCAAAGGCTGCGATAAATAATAGTATATTATTAACCTAGAGAAAGATTATACTCTCCTCAATAGGAGTAGATAGACAGGTCTCAGACATGCCCCCCCAATCTCCTCAAAATAAATAGATACTAAAATTAGTCGGAGGCTGACAGCAACTATTTAAAGGCAATGGATGTTTTATGGCTTAACCCCCCAGGGAGGGCCCTCTACCTGCAGGTGTTTAAAGAGGCTTCCCCTCCAAAGCCAGAGATACTCTGGCTATTTAAGGGATCACTCAACAAATTCCCTTTCTTTGAAGCTAATGTTTTGTACTGGTTCAGCTTGTTCAACGTTAATAGCTGCTTTAGTTATGTTTTCACTTACGTGTTTTTCAATATTTCACCAGAGGGAAGACCTGTAGCATATGTGTGTGTGTGTGTGTGTGTGTGTGTGTGTGTGTGTGTATATATATATATATATATATATATAGATATATAGATATATAGATATTTTGACCTCAGATAAAAAAGGAAATGGCTAACCAGAAACTGAAATTTGTTTCCTTCAATGTGAATGGAATATTGAATGCAGTGAAACGTAGTAAGATACTGTCGAAAATGAAAAAAGAGAAGGCACAAATTGTGTATCTACAAGAAACACACTTAAACGATACAGAACATGAGAAACTAAGAAAAATGGGCGTCTCAAACCTTTTCTTTTCATCATATAAAGCTAAGCACAAAAGAGGTCTTGCTAGTCTACTTTCCAACAAACTGGCTTTTCAACAGACTTATGTTCAGAAAGATAAAGAAGGCAGATTGATCTTGGTTAGAGGCATACTAGAAGGGACAGATGTCACTCTACTGAATATATATGCCCCCCCTGGAAGTAATTTTTTGTTCTACAAAAAAATCGTTGATAAGATAGTGAGTCAGTCAGATGGGGTTTTAATATGTGGCGGAGACTTAAACCTACATTTGCAACCAAAGCTAGATGTATCAAACCCCTCATATGCCTCTAAAGCAATAAGTAAGAAATTTAAAGACTTGATGAATGAAGTAGGATTAATCGACATATGGAGAGAAATGTTCCCCTCTGCTAAACAATACACACACTATTCCACCGCCCATTCAGTATACACCAGAATTGATTACTTCATCATATTAGCCCGAGACAAGTCAAGGATTGTAGACTCAGAAATTGGCACAATGGACCTAAGTCATCATGCCCCAATATACCTCACCCTCAATCTGGAAAGTTGCAAGAGGAATACAACATGGCGGTTTAACTCCAGCCTCCTCAATGACCCACTATTCAAGAAGCAAATGACAAATTAAATTCAAATGTATATAAAAGAAAATGCTAATGGAGAAACCTCACCACTTATGATATGGGATGCAGCAAAGGCTGTTCTACGGGGTAAGATCATAGCTATGTCCTCGCTCAAAAATAAATTATGCCAAGGAAAACTGCTTGACCTACAAAAACAATTAAAACAAATGGAAAGCTACCATGCACTAAATCAAGACTCACATACACTGCAAAAAATAAAAAAAGTTAGAAATGAAATTAATCTAATGTATACACAGGAAATTGAGAAGAAAATGCTCTTTACTAGACAAAGATTTTATGAAAATGGGCCTAAATTCATAAAATTACTGGCCTGGAAACGGAAAAAGCAATATGCAAGCAATATGATATATAGAATTCAAGACCCATGAAAAAATAGCATTGAAAGCAAACAAGAACAGATCAAAGCAGCTTTCGAATCATTCTACAAGCGGCTTTATTCTAGAACAACAGAAACTCAAGGAGATCAGATTGACTCATTTCTAGAAACTCTAGATCTACCAGTTATGACAGAGGAACAAAATAAAATTCTAAGTACAGAAATAACCCCAAAAGAACTATCAGACGCAGTAAACAGATTAAAAAGCAATAAATCACCAGGTAGTGATGGGTTTACAACCGAATCGTACAAGACATTTAAGGTAGAACTTATGCCTATATTGCTAACTGCATGTAACTGGGCACTGAAAAAAGCAGAGACCCCGCCATCCTGGAAAGAAGCCATTATTTCCCTCATACATAAAGAGGGGAAAGATAAACTCGAGTGCGGATCTTACAGACCAATTTCGATACTCAATGTTGATTACCGCATATACACATCGATAATGGCCCGAAGAATGGAAAAAATGTTGCCCACCCTAATTCACAATGATCAGACAGGTTTTATACACGCACGACTCACACAAGACAACATAAGATGCACCCTGCACATTATGGACCACATTAAACAATATAAGATAAAGGCCTTAATCCTAAGTCTAGATGCAGAAAAAGCCTTTGACTCTGTCAGCTGGCAATACCTCTTTAAGGTCCTAATTAAATTTGGTTTTAATGAAATGATGGTAAACAGCATCAAAGTTATTTATAACAATCCTACGGCAAGAATTAAAATAAACGGCTACCTATCCAAACCACTCACCTTAGAGAGAGGAGTGAGGCAGGGATGTGCCTGGTCTCCACTCCTTTTTGCCCTATTCCTAGAACCGCTAGCCCAACACATTAGACAGAATGTTAAAATTAAGGGAATTTATATCAACAAAACTGAACATAAAATAGCATGCTATGAAGATGATGTCCTCCTGTATCTTAAAAACCCTGAGACATCCTTGCCGGAGGCTTTGACTTTCTTAAATAACTTAGGTTCTATGTCAGGGTATAAACTAAATGTCAATAAAACTGAAACTCTAGCATACAACTTCAGTCCATGTGAAAAATGAAAAGAAAATACCCTCTAAGATGGAAAACAGAATCCTTTAAATACCTGGGAGTAAACCTACCTAAAGATTTGACAAAACTTTATGAGAAAAATTATGAACCTCTGCTTTGTAAGATTAAGGAGGATCTTAGGAGGTGGAATCTTATACCCATTCTGAGTCTGAGCGCAAGAATTGAAACAATAAAAATTAATATATTACCGAGGTTCCTTTACCTATTTCAAACGTTACCAATCTTAATTACAAGAAAACAAACTGGAGAATGGGATAAAATAATATCAAGATTTATGTGGCAAGGGAAAAAACCCAGAACCCAATATAAAACGTTACAGCTACCTAAACAGAAGGGGGGATGGGGCCTACCATGCTTGGAAAAATATTATGTCTCAGCACAAATGAGAGCGTTGCTCTGTTGGTGCAACCCCTCCTACAAGGCACAATGGAAAGATATTGAGTGCAGTCTGATACCTGACCTACATATACAGGCCGTACTACCGGATAAAAACTTACAGCAATATATAGATAGACTCGAAAATCCATGGGTGAACTCCTCTCAAAACATGGAAATCATTAATTAGAAAATATAAACTGAATGAGGAGGTTAGAATTTTAAGTTGGTGTGCTTTTGATTCAGATTTCATACCAAACAAATTTGATGATAGATTCAAGGATTGGACTGAAAAAGGCATCACATCAATGTCCAGTATTATACAGAAGGATACTCTTATGAGTTTTCAAAGTCTAAAGGATAATTTCTCATTACAAAGACAAGATTTCTATAGATACCTCCAATTACGACATTATTATAATCAAAAAATAAAAAATAGGGATGGTAGAGAGGCCAGTAAACCATTTGTTCAATTATTTATTGATGCATACAAATCGAACATAGAGAGAGGGATTATCTCCCGACTGTATAAGAGTCTACAGAACTTAGAACTAACTCAACAAAATATACGAGTATACAAGTTAAATGGGAAAGGGAAGGAAACATAACAATAACAGATAAAGAATGGGAAGACATTTGCACACTCCAATGGAAAATTACAAAATCTCATGCATGGAAGGAATTCTGTTGGAAAACTATAACCCGATACTTCATCACCCCAGTCATGAAGGTGCACCAAAACAATAATAATGCTCTCTGCTGGCGAGGCTGTGGATGTCAGACTGTGAATCACTATCATGTTTTTTTGGATTGTCCAAAAATACAAAATGACTGGAAAGATGTACATAATGCAATACAGGAAGTCCTCAATACATGGATACCATTCGACTTCAAAACCATGTACTTAGGACTTATCCCACCAAGACTGATGGCTAAAGATAAGTATCTGATAGGGGTGTTGCTGGCAGCAGGGAAAAAGGCTTTAACTAAGAGATGGAGGCTGCAAACCGGACCTACACTTAATAATTGGATAGATGTGACAATGGAAATATACATTTTGGAAAAGGTTACCTTTTCTTTGAATCTAAAGATGGACATTTTTATGAAAAACTGGAAAGGATGGGTACATTTTATTAGACCTCGAAGACCAGACTTTGTCACGATAGTGAACTAAGGGAACGGCAACCTCTCATCCATTACACAGGGTGTTTTTTTTTTTTTGGTCTTCAAGTCTTCAACAGTATCTCAGTGACTAAGATAACTAAATGAAACTAAAATACTGCAGATACTCTTTGAAAAGTATTTTACTCGTTTTTGACTGTTGTTTTATAACCCCTCTGGATGTAAATAGTTCAACTGAACATGTCCTGCCCCCCCCCCCCCCCTTCTTCCTTTCACCCTCTTCTTCTTTGTCTTTCAGCTGTTCCCGTTAGGGGTCGCCACAGCAGATCAATCGTTTCCATCTCACCCTGTCCTCTGTATCTTCCTGTGTCACACCAACCACCTGCATGTCCTCTCTCAGCACATCCATGAACCTCCTCTTTGGTCTCCCTCTTCTCCTCCTGCCTGGTGGCTCCATCCTCAGCATCCTTCTCCCTATATACCCTGGGTCCCTCCTCTGCACATGTCCAAACCATCTCAATCTCGCCTCTCTGACTTTGTCTCCAACATAGCTGGTCTCACTACTGTTTTGTAAACTTTCCCCTTCACCCTTGCTGATATTCTTTGGTCACAAATCACTCCTGCCACCTTTCTCCACCCACTCCACCCTGCCTGCACTCTCTTCTTCACCTCTCTACCACACTCTCCATTACTTTGAACAGTTGACCCCAAATATTTAAACTCATCTACTTTCACTACTTCTACTCCTTGTAACTGCACTATTTCACTGGGCTCCCTCTCATTCACACACATGTACTCAGTCTTGCTTCTACTGACTTTCATTCCCCTTCTCTCCAAAGCATATCTTCACTTCTCCAGACTAGACTCAACTTGCTCTCTACTCTCACTACAGATCACAATGTCATCTGCAAACATCATAGTCCATGGGGACTCCTGTCTGATCTAATCCGTCAACCTGTCCATCACCACTGCAAACAAGAAAGGACTCAGAGCTGATCCTTGGTGTAATCCCACCTCCACCTTGAATGAGTCTGTCATTCCGACTGCGCATCTCACCGCTGTCACACTATTCTTGTACATGTCCTGCACTACCCTAACATACTTCTCTCCCACTCCAGACTTCCTCATATAATACCACAACTCTTCTCTTGGCACCCTATCATAAGCTTTTTCTAAGTCCACAAACACACAATGTAACTCTTTCTGTCCTTCTCTGTACTTTTCCAACAGTATTCTCAGAGCAAACATTGCATCTGTAGTGCTCTTTCTCTGCATGAAACCATATTGCTGCTCACAGATCTTCACCTGTTTTCTAAGCCTAGCTTCTACTACTCTTTCCCATAACTTCATGCTGTGGCTGATCAGCTTTATGCCTCTGTAGTTACTGCAGCTCTGCACATCACCCTTGTTCTTGAAAATAGGAACGAGCACACTTCGTCTCCACTCCTCAGGCATGCTCTCACTTTCCAAGATTTTATTAAACAAGCTGGTTAGAAACTCTACTGCCATCTCTCCTAAACACTTCCATGCCTCCACTGGAATGTCATCTGGACCGACTGCCTTTCCACTCTTCATCCTCTTCATAGCAGCCCTCACTTCATCCTTGCTAATCTCTTGTACTTCCTGATTTACTCTCACCACATCATCCAGCCTTTTCTCTCGCTCATTTTCTTTATTCATCAACTCTTCAAAATATTCCCTCCACCTTCTCAGCACACACTCCTCACTTGTCAGCACATTACCATGTGCATCTTTTACCACCCTAACCTGCTGCACATCCTTTCCAGCTCTGTCCCTTTGTCTGGCCAATCGGTACAAGTCCTTTTCTCCTTCCTTACTATTCAACTTCTTGTACAGCTCGCAATATGCCTTTTCCTTTGCTTTTGCCACTTCTCTTTTCGCCTTACGCCGCATCTCCTTGTACTCCTGTCTACTTTCTTCATCTCTCCGACTATTCCAATACTTTTTCTCCAACCTCTTTCTCCTTATGCTTTCCTGGACCTCTTCATTCCACCACCACGTCTCCTTGTTTTCCTTCCACTGTCCAGATGTCATACCCAGTACTGTCCTAGCTGTCTCCCTCACCACATCTGCAGTACTTTTCCAGTTGTCCAAAATTGCTTCCGCTCCAACCAGTGCTTCTCTCACCTGCTCGCTAAATTTCACTCAACAGTCTTCCTCCTTGAGCTTCCACCATCTGATCCTTTGTTGAGCTCTCACTCTCTTCTTCTTCTTTACCTCTAAAGTCATCCTGCAAACAACCATCCTGTGCTGTCTAGTGACACTCTCTCCTGCTACCACCTTACAGTCTGTGATTTCTTTTAGCTTGCATCTCCTATAAAGAATGTAGTCCACCTGTGTGCACCTTCCTCCACTCTTATATGTTACCCTGTGCTCCTCCCTTTTCTTAAAGTAGGTATTCACCCCAGCCATTTCCATCCTTCTTGCAAAATCAACTACCATCTGTCCTTCCCCATTCCTATCCTTGATACCATATCTACCCATTACTTCCTCATCACCTCTGTTCCCTTCACCAACATGCCCATTGAAGTCTGCTCCTATCTCCACTCTTTCATGCTTGGGCACACTCTCCACCACCTCATCTAACACACTCCAGAAATCTTCTTTCTCCTTCATCTCACAACCTACCTGTGGGGCATATGCACTGATGATATTCATCATCACCCCTTCAATTTCCAACTTCACACTCATCACCCTGTCAGACACTCACTTAACCTCCAACACACTTTTAACATACTCTTCCTTTAAAATGACCCCAACACCATTTCTCTTCCTGTCCTCACCATAGTACAACAACTTGTACCCACCGCCGATGCTCCTCCTCTTACTTCCCTTCCACTTGGTCTCTTGCACACACAATATGTTTACCTTTCTCCTCTCCATCATATCAGCCAGCTCTCTCCCTTTACCAGTCATACTACCAACATTCAAAGTCCCCACTCTCATTTCCACCCTTCTAGTTTTCTTCTTCTCCCGCTGTTTGTGGCAACGTTTTCCTCCTCTTCTTCGTCGTCTTCGCCCAGCAGTAGCCCAATTTCCACCGGCACCCTGTTGGGCAATAGCACCGGTGCCGGACGTTGTTAACCCGGGCCACGACCGATCCGGTATGGGAATTTGATTCTGAGTCTGCATAGTTCGGTTGGCTTGTTTTACGCCGGATGCCCTTCCTGACGCAACCCTCCTCATTTATACAGACTTGGGACTGGCACTCAGAATGTACTGGCTGCACACCCCATGTGGCTGAGTTCTTCCTTTCACCCTCTACGGTGTTAAAACAAAAGGAAATGGACCAGCCATATGGCCGTTATAAACCTTTGGAAAAAGAAATTACTATAACATAACAGTTTAAAAAAAATGTGGTTGTATTTGTATTTGGATGTTTTATAACATGTATCTCCAAATAAAAAGATAATTTCAAAAAAAAAAAAAAAAATCCAAACACTGGCTACACTGCGTTGTGAGGCTGGTTGGATGTACTGCAAAATTCACTGAAATGTCACTGGAGGCGGTTTATGGTAGTTTTCATGGGCAGCAGCTCTGTATCTGCATCTTTAGCATTGTGTTTTGTAATAAAATGACACATTTTAGAATAAACTTTTTTGTGACCAGTCCAAAGAAAGTTTTCAACATTTGGGTGTGGCTTCTTTCGAATGGTGAGGATATAAATAATTAAGAATCGAATTCAAAAGACACAAAACAAGTCGTGTTGCAATTGTAATTTGTTTATTTCATTCATTTTCAGCCGTTTATCTGAGTCCGGGTCACAGTGGCAGCAGAGCAAGCAGCTCATCCCACACTTCTCTATCCTTGGCCAAGTCCTGTAACTCTTCCTGGGGTATGCCAAGGTGTTCCAAAGTCACTTTCAAATATAATCTGTCCGGCATGTCCTGGGTCTTCCCCGGACCCTCCTCCCAGCTGGACGTGCCTGGAAGACCTTCTTAGGGAGATTGCCAGGGAGCATCTTCAGAAGAAGTGGCTGTACTGCAAGTCTCTCCCAGATAGGCAAATCTTTATGGCAGACACAAATAAGGATGGCGTCACCTCGCCTGAACAGGGATACCGGCTTGGGAAGGAGGGGATGAAATCTTGCAGGCGTGGGCCTGGTTGCCCGGTCTACCATTGTGGGATTTGTTCGGCTCAGCCCAAAGAAACAACAGTGTCTTCTCCATGTGGGTTCACTACCTGCAGGGAGTCTGTAGAGGATCTGATGTCCTGTTCTTTTGGCATGGACGGGGCAAATACCCACACAGACTGTCACTCTATATTATATGTGAGAAATCTTGGAGTCATTTTTGATCAGGATATGTCATTCAAAGCGCATATTAATCAAATATGTAGGACTGCTTTTTTGCATTTACGCAATATCTCTAAAATTAGAAAGGTCTTGTCTCAGAGTGATGCTGAAAAACTAATTCATGCATTTATTTCCTCTAGGCTGGACTATTGTAATTCATTATTATCAGGTTGTCCTAAAAGTTCCCTAAAAAGCCTTCAGTTAATTCAAAATGCTGCAGCTAGAGTACTAACGGGGAGTAGAAGGATAGAGCATATCTCACCCATATTGGCCTCTCTTCATTGGCTTCCTGTTAACTCTAGAATAGAATTTAAAATTCTTCTTCTTACTTATAAGGTTTTGAATAATCAGGTCCCATCTTATCTTAGGGACCTCGTAGTACCATATCACCCCAATAGAGCGCTTCGCTCTCAGACTGCAGGCTTACTTGTAGTTCCTAGGGTTTGTAAGAGTAGAATGGGAGGCAGAGCCTTCAGCTTTCAGGCTCCTCTCCTGTGGAACCAGCTCCCAATTCAGATCAGGGAGACAGACACCCTCTCTACTTTTAAGATTAGGCTTAAAACTTTCCTTTTTGCTAAAGCTTATAGTTAGGGCTGGATCAGGTGACCCTGAACCATCCCTTAGTTATGCTGCTATAGACGTAGACTGCTGGGGGTTCCCACGATGCACTGTTTCTTTCTCTTTTGCTCTGTATGCACCACTCTGCATTTAATCATTAGTGATCGATCTCTGCTCCCCTCCACAGCATGTCTTTTTCCTGGTTCTCTCCCTCAGCCCCAACCAGTCCCAGCAGAAGACTGCCCCTCCCTGAGCCTGGTTCTGCTGGAGGTTTCTTCCTGTTAAAAGGGAGTTTTTCCTTCCCACTGTAGCCAAGTGCTTGCTCACAGGGGGTCATTTTGACCGTTGGGGTTTTACATAATTATTGTATGGCCTTGCCTTACAATATAAGGCGCCTTGGGGCAACTGTTTGTTGTGATTTGGCGCTATATAAAAAAAAAAATTGATTGATTGATATGTTTACATTTTCTATAATATATATGTAGTATTGCTTATATTATTGATTCATGTAAATTTTTTTCAAATGAGCCCTTCTTGCTTCAAACCGGAACAGGTAGCACAACAAAACACAAATACAGAATTTTCTCATTTGTGGTTTTGGCAGGAAGTATTTCTTAATCTAAGATGCCATTGCTTATTTCACAAAGTTAAACAATAAATTGGTCTTTTAAGCTTTACTCTTATTTGTTGAAAGGTCCTCAGTATGGTACGCTGGAGAAGGCATGGCATGCCTTCATGCAGGCAGCTGACCGGCTTAGCGATCTGCATTTGGAACTGCGAGATCGGCTAGCCGGTGAAGACAGTGAGAAGGTGCGCAACTGGCAGAAAGATGCTTTCCACAAGCAGATGATGGGAGGCTTCAAGGAGACCAAGGAGGCAGACGATGGCTTCCGCAAGGCCCAGAAAGCTTGGGTCCGTAAACTGAAGGAGGTGAGACCTGCTTCAGCTGTTTAAATCAACTAATCCTGCTACAAAAATGTGCTTAGTACAGTTTTTGCAATGCCAACAAGTAGTTTAATATTTTAATTTTGTTCAAAGCTTCAGATGCAAAACCGTTGAAAGTGGGAACGGACTTGATCGTCTCCTGGAATTGCCCTTATATTAGTTGCTAGCTATTATAAGAGGATCCATTTTAAACAGTGTAGACGGCTGTCAACTCAAAGGTTTGGTGGTATTCAGACAGTCTGTGATGAGATATTACTGCAAATTCACAGGTGTATATTATGTTCACAACTGAGTTGAACGAGCAATGTTACTGTATGTGGTGAGTTGTTGAATCTTGTTGTAGCAATTTGATGCCAAAATTCTGGGGTTGCCTCAATTTTGGAGTTGTGGTTATACAAATGTTATATATTGTGTGTGTGTGTGTGTGTGTGTGTGTGTTAAGGTGGAGTCCAATAAGAAGAGCTACCATCAGACCAAGAAGGAGGAATGGACGGCAGTTACTAGGGAAACGCACGCCAAAGCTGACCCCTCCAAGTCCCAGGAGGAAGTTCGCAAATACACGACCCGAGTGGAGCGCTGCAGTCAAGAAGCTGAGAAAGTATAAATCCCGTCTAATACGCTTATATACACACACACACACACACACACACACACACACACACACACACACACTACTTGGCAAAGTCTCCTTGTCAGTCTGGGTGTGTTAGTGAGTCCAAAAAAGGTTTGTTGTCATCAAACGTGAACAGACTTGTCTCTGCAGTGCTCAGCTATTTTTCACAGCTCAAACCCAACAACAGCAAAGATCTCTGCCAGCTCCCCAAGAGGGAAACTATGAATCCAGAACAATGAAATCCTGAGACAAATTTAAGATCAGTCAGTACACAGAGTTCTAACAGTGACATATTTGATGACAGCATCAAATCCATTATGGTGTTTTAAGAATGCTGACAGTAGTTTAAAAAAAAAAAAAAAAAAAAAAAGAAAAGGGAAAAAAAAAAACAGAAAACTTTGGCATTAAACATTGTTTTGCATTTTGGTTAATTATAAAGAGATGTAGGACTGATCAATATTCTGTTGAAATTTAGCCGGTTGGATTTAGTGTGTGAACCCTGTAGTTTGGTTTTATGTCCATGTTTACATAAGCCACCTTGCATCCTTAAGAGGAAACTATGGGGTTTTACAACCTCGGCTCTATTTTGAGATGTCTTTGGGGTCATTTCATGCAATTGCAGAACAAATTTAATTGGGGCATTAGTGATTTAGAACACAAACACAGTCACAGGTCAACTGGCTAATTAATCTAATGGGACAGGCAGTCAGCAACACTCAAAGTAAATCACTGAACAGGCAAAAATGTCTTTAAAGTGACCTGTAGCATGGATATATATATATATATATATATATATATATATATATAATATGTGTATGTATGTATATAATATGTGTATGTATGTATATGTATATATAATATGTGTATGTATGTATATGTATATAGCACTTAGTTGCTTAATCTTAATTCCTAGCTGCCGGCCAGTTGTGCTGAGTAGTCAGTCCAAAATCAAAACATGTCCAAAATCAAAACAAATGATCAGACACTTAATTGGTGTTACTGTTGTTAATTGAGTGTCAAAAAGAAAATATTGAGGATGCAAATGAACAACAATGGGGAAAAAAAGACTTTTCCCATTTCCTACTGCCCTGGATTATGATGGGTTTTGTACAAAATCCAAGCATATTTTTCACAACTACTCAACCACATTCTACAGCTGTTACCATTTCCTCTGTGGCTAAAAAACTGTCATCATGATCACTGGACATTAGATAAACATAAATCCATAAGACATGCAGGCATCACTTATTATATTTTATGTGACAGTCATAATATAGATATGCAGTGTTGTAATTTTTGTATTTCATCTCATGCCTAAGCTGTTGTGTGTTTGCACCAGGCAAAGGATCGTTACAAAAAGTCCCTGGAGGAGCTGAACCGCTGTAATCCTCGCTACATGGAGGATATGGAGCAGGTGTTTGACATTACCCAGGAGGCCGAGCGCAAGAGGCTACGCTTCTTTAAAGATGTCCTGCTGGATGCCCACAAACACCTTGACCTGTCCAGCAAAGAGGGGTAGGACATACACACACACACACACACACACCAAGGGGCACGAACAAGTCTCACAGCTTTTACTTTTAAGTCAATGTGTGTATTTACATAAGAGTTAATGGAAAACACCAAGTTTTCCATTAACTCTGGAACCCCCCCCCCCCCCCCCTCATTTTAAACAACCCATTGTCACTATGGTAACCATAATTTAATGAGGTTTAATACAATGATTGCCCAACTTTTGACTAGAAAGTGCATTGACGTATGTTGACATCAATTTATATAACAAAAGCTGATGCCAGTGTAATGTTTATACTTACTTCATTTCATAATTTGCAGGGGTGTGACGATGCACTTAGCTCATGAGAAGAAACAATACATACAATGCATGCAGTGCACATACAGTGTTAGCTTTACAACAACAAGATGATATTTTAGCACTTTTTTATAAAGAAAAGTTTAGTGATGTAGTGTTAATGACCTTTTTTTTTTCATGATGAAAAGGAGACGACTATACTATGTCAGTGTTGTAAAAAGCTGACTAAGATGTAATTACGATGCATTACTGTTGAAGAAAAAGATGAGACTAAAATGTTTTGCATGAAATAAAAACTGAAATAAAATCTCAGTTTTTGTCAACAAGCTCTTACGCTTTGAAAATGTTTCCAAAATATGTTGCATTCAGCAGAGTTCATGCTGACGGGACGTCCTCACATTCAAAAGCTCAAATCTTTTTTTAAATAATGTCTCTGTTTTGTCCTCCGTCTCCTGTCTGCACGAGGTGTCATCCTGCTGTGTGTTTGAGCATAGATCTGTGAAGACCACTAGCGCGGACACCAGCGGCTGGAAAGTTAACTAGCATTTTCTTACCAACTCATAACCTAAAAGCCAGAATCTTTGCATTTAATGACTGCACGTTTAAGAAGACAACTACACTAAATTACATTATACATCAGCAGATTCGTCAAATAATAAACATGCTGCAGAGTAAATGTGTTTTAAACATTATTTATGACTAATATGTAACAAATAACATCAAATATAACAAAATAATGAAATATGAAGTGCATGTCATATTTAAATTAAATTGTCTCAAGTTGTGGCTCTTACAAAAGATAAAAACATTGCAAGACTTGAATTATTTTATTCTGCTTTGCTTTAACAAATTTCAGCCAATTCTGAACATTCAAATAGAATAACTAGATCCAACAAATGTTTCATTTCAGAAGACCTGCATCCCTACACCGCTGTGGATTTATCATATTCAGTAAAAGGCTGAACATTATGCAAGGACTGTAAATGGTTTTACCATAAACTCATCCATCTGGCTTCTAGAGGTTTCAAAACTACTGGTTTTTACTAGTTAACAAGTTTTTCTTAATAGACATTGACTAGTCATTATTTATTTTTTAGCTGACACATGATGTACACGTATCAAGATCCCATCACACCCCTATACTAATAATTTGTCATTTTTCCACAGCAAAGTCAACTTCTTCAGTCTGATTTTTATTTAACATACTGCACAATGTGGGCTTGTGTCTAGTTAGCTGCTCAGGTTCATGTCCTGACCTGGTTAATAACAGGCCATAAGTGACCAAACCCAGACTCCCAGACTGAACTGTCATAAACTCACGTTTACAGCGTGTCATTACCTGAAGTGTATCATAACTTCATGTGAATTACAGTTCCTGAAGTCACTCTAATGCACCTAAAACACACTGTGGGGCATAAAGTATGTTTCAGAAAGAACCCAGAAACTCCCCGATAGATTTCCTTCATATTTGGTGTGGTGTTGGCAACAAACTCTGACCTGATGCCCTTTGGGTCAGTCTTCAGACAGTTCCAGTTCAAATTTATGGTTGTCTGTCCAATTATAGGAACACTCACCTTATTGTTCTCTTCCAAAACCAGTATTGCTGTTGCCATGATTTAGTGGATTGCTTGTACTCTCATCATCCTTCCTTTCAGCAACTAAAAAGCTTTTTGCACACTGAAGGCCCCCTGACACTTGCACGACTTTTGCACACACATCGTCGGGACGATGTGTTCCCAGCTGGATGCCGTGCTTTGTTCCACTGGATGCCACGTGCTGTGCGCTGGACACTGCGTCTGTAAAATAATTATTTCGTAGTGGATTAATCATTTTCTCTTCGAGTTGGCTGTTGAATGTGGCTCGACTCGCTTCCTGAATGACAGAGGAGCGCTCCAGCCACTGCTTTTCTTGCACGTGCGCTGAATGAAGGGGACAACACATTTGGAGCTGTCTAAAAAGACAATTATTTGTATGTTTACATTGTCATGGCTTGGTAAAACAGTTGCATGTTCTTTCCTTCTTGTGGGCAGCTGTAAAAATATCTTTGTGATAGATGTAACATCTCATTATAATCGTTCAGACAAGCTGCACTGTGATGCAGTGCGCTGACCACTCACACTTCACTTTTTCTTTACTCAACTTGACGAGCTGCATGTAGTGTTGGCGAGTAGATTGCGCAACGTTCCCTACCACTTCACGTTTGTTGCACGACATTTATGCGTGAAAGATTTTTTGGAGCATTTCGAAATTCTCTTTGCGCAGTTGGCCTACCGATGCCCCCTCACGTTCAGTCTACACCTGTTAATGATGAGTTTACTCTCCTGCACGACAGTGCATGCATTAAAGTCGTGCAAGTGTCAGGAGGCCTTGAAATTGTTCATGTGGTTAATTAGAATATAAATAACTGGAATGAAGCTGCAAACCATTTCCTCTGCAGAGCCCGCTTATAACTGTTGGAACTGACAACAGGCCGATGTGAGAAGCACATTCATCAACATATCAATCAGTTGCACATGCAGGGATTAGCAGCTCATGTGGGTGAGGATGACAGGTTATCCCGATTTGCGTAGTCATCTTTAATGTGTGTACATAATTGCCATGTGAAGAGTAACTGCATATACGAGACATGAATCCTCGAACTTGGCCATGGGCTTTAGAGCATTTTTGCTAATAAACCAACCCACAGTGGACAGATGAGCACATATAGCCTCCTTGTAGGACTGAGTAATTTCTTCATTTTCCCTGCTTCGAATTTACTGAACAGGGTTTAAAGTATTCAAACAGCTCAAAAGCATCGAACTGCAGCTGATTGGAATGTTTAATATGGATGAACTGAACGTCCTCCTTCATATCACCCTTATGTGTAAACACATCAGCACTGAGCGAATGTTGACCATACGGAAGAAAGAGTATGACTTACCACAATCTTATCTGGAATTCCACTTAAGTACCAGCTTTGAGAATTTAAAGTCTAAGCTGCTAATTAAACATTGTGTTATCAGGCTTTTACTTCAGTGAACCATGGATCCACTGTGTTGCAATGATGAACATGCAAAAGCGTGCATGTGTGTGTTTTTTGGCTGTTCAGACTATTACTTCATGTGGACCAGTACCTCATGTCGTAAACAGTTAAGTAGATTTCAGTGCAACTTCAAATACTGGTGGCACACTATGTGAAGATGTGCTTATAATTCCAGTCTAAACATCTTTCAAGGGAGATAATTTGATTCTTTTTGTTGGTTTGGTTTTTTAATACAACATACTTTTAAATTTCAGGTACAGAGTTTGGTTAGTTTAATTCAGGTATTTCATCAGAAAGAATTTACCACTGATATCTAATACATGCAAGAAACTAGTATGGCACAGTATTATTTATTATTTTTGAGGTTGCTCACATTTTTAGATAACAATAGCTACAGTAAATTGAATATACTACATACTTAAAATTTGATTTATTTGTAAGGTTACAGGCAGCACATGGTTGATTATGATCACTCAATAAAATTCCTGGAAAAAATGGGGAAAAAAAAATTATACATTATTATTATAACTATAAGAAGCTTATAGCTATAGCTTCAATAACCAAAAAAAAAGGCTTCTGTAAATCTGTTTAACTCATTAGCCAGTAGCCACAAACAGTATACAGCTATGTTCATTTTAAAAAACTATTTAAAATTTAAAGTTGATCAGTCAAAGTATGAAGTTATGAGGAGTCGTGGAAACTAGGGTGAGAAGGGATTTGAAGACCTCCAAACAGCAATATGGTTTCATGCTGAGAGAGCACTACAGATGCAACATTTGCAGTGAGTGCTGAAGTCAAAGTGTAGAGAAGACTGATGGACAGATTGACAGGTGAGATCAGACAGGAGTCTCTATGGACTATGATGTTTCGAGATGACATTGTGATCTCTAGTGGGAGTAGGGAGCAGGTTGAGATGACCCTAGAGAGGAGGAGATGTGCTCTGGAGTGAAGAGGAATGCATGTGAGTAGGAACAAGATGTATGTGTGAGTATTAGAGAGAGTTCAGTGGAACAGGGAGGTTGCAAGGAGTAGCAAAGCCCTTGGTGTTCTCCACAGGGGATGGTGGATGCAGCAACACACATGCTTGTCAATGTAACCTGACATTAAATGTACCTAAAATGTTTTCACACTAGTGTAGCCAATATTCCACATCCCCAATAATGTCTTCCAGGCTTCAGCCAAGGAGCTCTATTAGTATTTGCAATGCCCTTGTGTCACACTCTGAAATTCTGAGGAAGCCTGTTTTCACCATGTGTGTTTTTATTTTTAATACCACATTTTTTTTAAAAACAAGCTCACATTATAAAAACCTTCACTGGTACTTCCAAAATGAGATGTGTCGAGTCAGTCTTGCCAAATAGTCTACCATAAGGTGTGACTGTCATGTCAGTTATGCAGCTAAGTGGGGTGGAACTGAGAGAAGAGTTGTATGTTTTTGAGTGTTCATGGCTTGTCTTGATGGTAGTCTCAGCAGGCAAAGTTTTTTTTTTATTATTATTATTATTTTTAACACACACACACCATTGAATTCACTCTTAATGACTGGAAAGGTGATGGCTGATGATCACTTTGTCTTACAGGTTCCACGCTCTGCATCGGGATCTGGGTCAAACCATCCAAGCGGCCAATGACACTGAAGATCTGAGATGGTGGAAGAACACCCATGGACCTGGCATGAGCATGAACTGGCCTCAATTTGAGGTGTGTAACAAAATCAACAGTCACATTCACTCATGTGAACATGGCGTTCCCTAAACCCAAACCCTGAAATTAATATTGACTGCTCCACACCCAAGTCCAACCTTGAAGCTGGTGGTGTTTTAAAATGGAAAGCTAAAGCAGTTTGAAGAAACTAGCAGGATGAGGGGTTCCAAACATGCTCTCAGGGTGCGAGTGTGCTTTAATGGAACCGGACAAAAAGACAGGAACGTGCCTCTAAACATGTGTACTGTTTAGTATTTCTAGGCCAGATGCACAAATCTTCAGGTGGTTGTCTGGCTTTGCAATGCGTTTGAGAATATATGGCTAAAAGATATACTACACTGTAAGTATTTATGCTACATTATCTGTATTTTTTTATTATTTTATTTTGGCATACAGCTATGCAGTGTAGATACTGGCAGATTCCAGAGCCCCTGTTTAGTGCTTTGTATAAACAGAAATGTGTGCAGCAGAATGTTTTGTAGTTTTAGTGAAAATATGCCTAAATTTTCACACACCTAAATACCTGTGCGCATGGCACCTTGCGGTAAAAAAGTTGAACTGCTGCTGAAATAGCATCCAACAAAAGCAGAAAGTACTGACAGCGATCTGACTGTAAGATGTCCATCTACAGAAGGATTTCTGTCATACGTAAATTACTTGATCTTATTTATGGAAGTTGAGTGTCGGTTTGTTGATTGGAGCTGTTGTCAAAAGTCATGACAACACCTGCTAAAGTTTGAGAATGGAACAGAATGTTGAACACTTTCTTGTTTGAGGAAGATGAAACTGAATATGATTGAGGTGGTGCTCGATTTTTTTTTTTTTAGGGGTGTTTGGAAGTGGCGGGGGTGTTTGGGGGAATCAAATGAGTCATTTGAGGCTCTTTAAATAATTGTTTCATCTAATGGGTCTGGCGCTGGGAAGATATTGTGCAGTGGTTCCTGATCTTGCTCCTCAGGACCTTGATCTACTCACAGCAGGTGTGTTCAGCTAATCAGCAGCTGGCTGAACAATGGAGCACACTCAATTTGGCTCTTTATGTGCAGTTAAAATGTGCAATACCTGGGATCCCAAGCACCGGGCTTGAGAACCAGTGGACGTTTGGTCTCAAGGTATTCCTGCTGTATACTGTAGGATCTGAAATGGTAAACATTTAGACTTGATCAGAGTTAGAATTATTTCCTCCCTTCACCTCTCCAATTAAAACCTCCATGGTTCAGTGTGGAAGCACAGATCTCTAGTCGCAATGACTGTACTGACGTTTGCACCTAACACCAACTTCGATAGCTAAGGAGCAGGTACCAGAATATTTACACTCAATCTTAAAGTTAAACTCGTAATCGTCTGGATGAAATGAGAACTCAACATGATGTTCTAACGTCACTCAAATGTCCTCCTCATCAGTGAAAAAAGTCAATTTTGAAAATGATGCATTTCTCTCACTTGGTATACCAGTAGATTTACCCAAGTTGAGTTGTTGTTGTTGTTGTTGTTGTATGCTGCACACAGTAGCAAATGTAGACAAATTTATGTCCTACGTCACGTAGTAAGTGTAGCTTTAAGATACTCTATTCCTGTTGCATGGAAAGCCTTGTGGGTGATGCTCTGTACACAGGTTGTGTTCTTGGTTCTTCACGTTGCCATACAGTTCTAGTAGCTCCGCTGTGTTGGAAACCAGCACAAGATTGCACGAGTTGTGTTTGTGTGCTTTTTACAGAGATGAACTGAATATTAAACAGGCTTCCAGTGAAAGCCTTCTTGTGTGGCTAAGAGTTTTGCGTGGGGTTTGGAATGCTAAAATCCACGCACATATATTTTAGTTGTTGATGGGAATTCTCAATTCACCCCATCCACCCCCCACCCCCCCATGAGCAGCAGCTGCTGCTGTGTGAATATGTTGTAGGACCTCTACAGAAATGGACAGCAGGGGAAAAAGAAAAAAGTCTGTCGCTGTAACTGATTATACCGATCGTGACTTATATCAGACACCATTCTCCACAAATCTATATAAGATGTTTGTCGATGACGACCTCCTTCTTGTGCTGACATCAGGAATCCGTATATGTAGTTTATCAAATGTAAATATTTTAAAATGTTTCTTTCATCTTTAAAAAAGCACAATTATTAATCAAATCCATTTTTTTCTGAACCTTTTGATTGTGTAGCTAGCAAGATAATGAGGAGGTGGTGATTGTTGTGGTTAAGCTTCTGATGCAGATTGAAAAGCTTTATAAAAATGCAGTCCATTTACCACAGACCTGGGCAAACTGCGGCACGGGGGCCACATGCGGCCCTTTGCATGTCTCTGTCCGGCCCTCATGAGGTCTGTCATTATTATTATACTCAACAAAAATATAAACGCAACACTTTTGGTTTTGCTCCCATTTTGTATGAGATGAACTCAAAGATCTAAAACTTTTTCCACATACACAATATCACCATTTCCCTCAAATATTGTTCACAAACCAGTCGAAATCTGTGATAGTGAGCACTTCTCCTTTGCTGAGATAATCCATCCCACCTCACAGGTGTGCCATACCAAGATGCTGATTAGACACCATGATTAGTGCACAGGTGTGCCTTAGAATGTCCACAATAAAAGGCCACTCTGAAAGGTGCAGTTTTGTTTTATTGGGGGGGGATACCAGTCAGTATCTGGTGTGACCACCATTTGCCTCATGCAGTGCAACACATCTCCTTCGCATCATCCGTGAAGAGAACACCTCTCCAACGTGCCAAACGCCAGCGAATGTGAGCATTTGCCCACTCAAGTCGGTTACGACGACAAACTGGAGTCAGGTCGAGACACCGATGAGGACGCCGAGCATGCAGATGAGCTTCCCTGAGACGGTTTCTGACAGTTTGTGCAGAAATTCTTTGGTTATGCAAACCGATTGTTTCAGCAGCTGTCCGAGTGGCTGGTCTCAGACGATCTTGGAGGTGAACATGCTGGATGTGGAGGTCCTGGGCTGGTGTGGTTACACGTGGTCTGCGGTTGTGAGGCTGGTTGGATGTACTGCCAAATTCTCTGAAACGACTTTGGAGACGGCTTATGGTAGAGACCTGAACATTCAATACACAAGCAACAGCTCTGGTTGACATTCCTGCTGTCAGCATGCCAACTGCACACTCCCTCAAATCTTGCGACATCTGTGGCATTGTGCTGTGTGATAAAACTGCACCTTTTAGAGTGGCCTTTTATTGTGGGCAGTCTAAGGCACACCTGTGCACTAATCATGGTGTCTAATCAGCATCTTGGTATGGCACACCTGTGAGGTGGGATGGATTATCTCAGCAAAGGAGAAGTGCTCACTGTCACAGATTTAGACTGGTTTGTGAACAATATTTGAGGGAAATGGTGATATTGTGTATGTGGAAAAAGTTTTAGATGTTTGAGTTCATCTCATACAAAATGGGAGCAAAACCAAAAGTGTTGCGTTTATATTTTTGTTGAGTTGTGTGTTGCAAATCATTAGAGAGGCTTATTTAGGTATATTTAAATATTTACATATTATTACAAAAATAAAAATTACCCATAAAAGCTATTAAATAGGTAATTATTTGTAAAATTTGTAATGGAGACAGCCGAGTTATCTGGTGTGGCCCTCGGACATAATTCAGGTTCCCTATGTGGCCCCTTGTAAAAATTAATTGCCCACCCCTGATTTACCATAATTAGTTTTATTATTACTTAACCACATACGTATATTGCAGAGCAGGTAGCGCATGAGCATTGGATTTGAGTTAGTAAAGCGGTGAACTGACCTCCTCAACAGGGGAGTCAGATTCTCATCCACTTTGGTATCCAGGGATAAGCACCGGTTCCACTGGACCTTGCAGTCTATACAAGGCCTGCTTATCACATATATTGCTGGTGATATTATTAAATTAATCTAGACACTTTTTTATGTGCACTGTCTGTGTTAACCAAACTGACCTGACCTCTAAAACGTTTTATATATAAACTGGTAGATTAGAAAAGTACATCAAACTACTCATATTTCATCATATCACTGATGTGTTGATTTTAAAAAAGTAGGTTGTTAGCATGTATTGCTATTTTGACTGTACAATTAGCAGCACCATTGACTTGAACAGATTAATTCTACTAATTAATAATAATAATAATAAAAAAACGTATTTCACATAGACAGTTCAGTTGTCAGGGGTGAATACACAACTTGAAAATGCTTGATTTGTCACATTCTAATGACATTTTTGAAGAAGTGACCTTATTCTTCAACTGTGTGTGTGTGTGTGTGTGTGTGTGTGTACTCACTCTCATGAGCTGCTTTCCTGAATGTAATAAATTAATAACAGCAGTTTTTAAAAGGCGCATTAAAAAACTCTTGACTCTCAAGGTCGATTAGAAACAACTAGCTCCAATGTTTAACTATTCATTACCATTTTTTAATAAATGGTTTAATTATTTATTTTATTTGGTAACTACTGCTCCACAGTGTTACCTTCTCAAAATGCTTTTTTTCCCTTAAATGTTTCTCTTAGAAAGCCTTTAAAGTTTGGAAAATACCATAATTATCATCTTAAGAGTTCCCCAAGTCCAAGCTGAGCATGAACAGATATTTCCACACCCTGATCGCTTGCTGTTGCTGAGTCACTGTAAAGGATTTGTTAATTGTCAGCCCTGTATTGTACAATTTTCCATCTTTGAAAAGGTCCAAACTCTCAATTGTTGAATTATAAAGAAGACTAAATCACTTGGATGCCTGTGTCTTGCCCTCAGCTTTTATTTTTGGCATCAGGGTCCTCAAATTTCAGTTTGTTACACAAAGTGCTGACATATGATACTAAACATTGCGTAACTCCGGGGTTTTTTTACTACCAGTTTAATACCAATGTTTACTGTTAAAGACCTTTTGATTTGAATCCCATAAGAATATGTTTTTATAGCCATATTTTTCACATACATGTCTACAACATGCAGCATGACCCAGTTTCTAGATGGGGAAGGTTGTGCTGTAAATTGAACACATTTATGATCAGTTGTGCCAGTACAGTTCTAATCATTAATTTTCCTTGAAAAATCATACAGATTACGATGAATGTAGCTCAGTTTAAGGTAAGTATGGCGAATACATTACATATATTATATACCTTCAGTAACTTGGACAGGATCGAAATGCAATGTGTAAACCAAATCTAAAAATGTAGGAATCAAATACATTTTGGAATAGAATTGAGACACTATGCGAAGTATTCTATGTGCACTGCCTTTGAGCCTTCTGCATGCCGAGGTGCACTAATTGTAGGCTATTCTATCGATTCTTCACTGTCTGACTCCCAAGTCTGCCTGGGGAGAATTGCTGCAAGTCATGCCTTTGCAGTCACCACACAATGATGAACAATCAATTGAATGTTTCTTGCCGGAACATTTTGCGGTATTGCAACCAGTCTTTCAGTTGCACCTTATCACAGCCAAGAGCTTTGTTGGGGGCAGGTGGAAGATCTGCCTTCACTGGCTGCAACTGACGGCCCTTGACGTTTCAGCTGGTTTTCACCGTACAACTCCTGAAATTGATAAAACACTCGGAGGCTGTGAAATTTGGTGGCTGCCTGTGTGGGGGGTAAGGACTTGGCTTCTACATATTTTGAGCTCTTAGCAACCCTTTCTTGAAACCCTTTCTGATACATAAGGCATTCCACTTCCTGCATTGCAAATTTGACTTCTGAGCATGGTGGCATTGAGAGTTTCCACACGAACTGTTGAATTTTATCCATGCCTCTTCCTCCACATCTTGACACTCTTCATGAGCACTTGCTCAATCACCAGATCTGTTGAGAGGCCACCCCAGTAGTGATCCCTGTGAAATGGAAGCCCTGCTTGAACATGCTATACACCTCAGGATTGATTTCTGCTACAGCATCCATTTTCTGAAGGTAGAGATAAGCAGATTTGGCATTGAGGTTATGCCTGGATGCTGCAATATAATGCAGCATCTTTGTATAGTGCATCCAGATGCAAATCCCAATTACTTGTGTGCTCAGCTTTGATGAATCTCATGAAAACCTTGACCATGTCCATGTACTGTATCCAAAGGGTCGCTGTCCTCTGGTACAGTAACTCAGCCTTTATTCCTTCTATTCTTGCATCGAGTCTCGAGATGGCTTAGGAGGACAAGACATCATCAAAGGACTCCATCTTGCCTTCTGGCAGATCCTTCAGTAGCATTTGTGCTTCCAAAAATTATCCCATTTTCTCATCAGCTACTACAGACTTTTACCTGCGTGGATAGGTTTGAGGGTTTTTGGCTCTGGCTTTGAGAAAATCGTCACACAGTTGGCACAAACACTGGCAGGTTTCTCTGAGACAGAGAGGCAGCTTTGCAGAAAGATGTGGATCTTTTCTGCCCTCTGAGGAATCTCCTGACATTCCCACATTTGCTACTGCTCACATGAAAACAGAGAACCATTGTTTCATCACACACATACTTATCCATATTTCTGTACTTGTGGGTTTTTCTGTCCACTAAACCTGAACTTTAGCCCTGATGCACAGCCAAGCTGAGAAATGCAAAGTTTTCCGTCTTGAAGGGCGGTAAAATGTCCTCAGTGTGGCTTAAGTCTGCGCTTTTTCCTTTAAACTGGACTTGTTGTGGAAGGGTGGTGTTATTTCTGTAGCTGTAAGGACATCTGGTTCACACCACACCCCCTGCAGAGTACCTCAGATACTATGGAGGCTGATCTGTGTATATCATTAACTCTGTTTTGCCAACAGATTTATTGTGGCTGCAGCGTGTTCTTCTTTGGGTGGGTCTTGTTGGGATTGTTTATTTGCATTAATATACAGGATTTAGAAGTGAATCAATAAAAACTTGTTAAATCTGTAACTAGTTTAAAAAACACATCTATTTAGGTTTACATACATATTCTGATAAACACAATACCGCGGCAACAATAAATCACAGGTGTGTGATACTTTCCCCATAAGTGCATTGTTGGGAGTAGACGAGCTCTTAAGCTTTTAGACTCATATTGTGCACATATTTACCATAGATGGTTCTCACAGATGACTGTTCGATCCCGTTGGGTTGGTTGATTTGAGCAGCTGCATGAAGCTGATCCTCCTGCCATGATGTTGGACGTCTCTGGTGCCAAGATTCTTGTGGCTGATCCTCCAGTCAGCTGTGATCTGGTGAATCTCAGTCAGATTTCAGAGGTGGTGAAACGGCTGAGGGTAGTTAAACCATCCCAACAGACTAGAAGAAAGGTCACCTTGAGAATTCATTTGGAACCCCACTAAGTTGTTTGGCATGAGCATTGTGACATGGAGCCAGCGTCCATGTCTTATTCCCAGTGAATTCTGTGAACTTTCAGGGCTGTGTTCTTGATCCTCTCTTCACTGATTGCGTGGACTGGCTGTTGTTGTGGAAAATGGCGACTTGGATGTCTTTGTCAACAAGCAACAGTTTACTGATATTGACTTTGCTGATGATGCTGTGATCTTTGTGGGTTTATGGTTGACTTGTAGCTCTTGAACCGGAGTGAGGAGAGAGTGCTTAGGTCTGTGACTGTCCTAGATCAAGACTAAGATCCAGGCTTTCAGTAACTTCTTGGACTCAGCTGACAAAGCTGGGGCCTACACGATGGGTTTGTCAAATCAGCTGAAAGATTTACTTATTTTGGGACCTTAGCCTATGAGGCTGATAGACATAAATATCTGCATCACATACAAGGATTTAATTGAGGGAAGATGAAGAAGAATGTGAAAATGGTGATGTGTTCTGATGAGATACCTGTGCACACAGCAAAGAAACCGTTTTGTTGGGAGACTTCTGGCGTTCTAAAATAGCCGTATTGTCCATGAAAGCTTTTTTTTAATGATAGTAAATTACGGTCTTAAACTTGTTTGTGTCTCTGTGTGTAGGAGTGGTCTCCGGAGCCTAGTCGCTCCATCAGCAAGAAAGACGGAGGTGGACACTCTGAGGAGACCGTGGTAACTCTCACCAACATTGTCTCATCAGGAGAAGTCCCACCCAGCCCCAGCATCCAGGACACCGGCAGGTAGGCCGGACACCTCCCACCTGTACAGTTTGTTTTTAATTTGCTGTGAGATCGATCGAAACAAATTAAATATTGTTTCAGCTGAAGAGGAATAATAAACCACATCATCATCTCCAAATTTACAAAATCAAACTGTTGTTTGGAAAGATTGGCTGTAAAAAAAAAAAAATTTTTTTTTTTTTTTTTTAACAATGGAATGGCTCAAGTGGAAGATGCCAAGATGCGGTGGTAATTTGGGCAGCAGTAATTCAAATACTGGAAAGATGCAGCCGCACTATTATTTTGGCTGTCAGGCAATTAAAAAAAACTTTGCTAACAAAATTTTAACTATTAGAGAAAAAATTACTCATAACCATCCCAAAGACGTATCGTTATCTTTGGCTGCTTTCAGTGATGCCGGTATTTGGTTAGACTCTTTCTCTCCGATTGTTCTGTCTGAGTTATTTTCATTAGTTACTTCATCCAAACCATCAAAATGTTTATTAGACCCCATTCCTACCAGGCTGCTCAAGGAAGCCCTACCATTATTTAATGCTTCGATCTTAAATATGATCAATCTATCTTTGTTAGTTGGCTATGTACCACAGGCTTTTAAGGTGGCAGTAATTAAACCATTACTTAAAAAGCCATCACTTGACCCAGCTATCTTAGCTAATTATAGGCCAATCTCCAACCTTCCTTTTCTCTCAAAAATTCTTGAAAGGGTAGTTGTAAAACAGCTAACTGATCATCTGCAGAGGAATGGTCTATTTGAAGAGTTTCAGCCAGGTTTTAGAATTCATCATAGTACAGAAACAGCATTAGTGAAGGTTACAAATGATCTTCTTATGGCCTCGGACAGTGGACTCATCTCTGTGCTTGTTCTGTTAGACCTCAGTGCTGCTTTTGATACTGTTGACCATAAAATTTTATTAGAGATTAGAGCATGCCATAGGTATTAAAGGCACTGCGCTGCGGTGGTTTGAATCATATTTGTCTAATAGATTACAATTTGTTCATGTAAATGTGGAATCTTCTTCACAGACTAAAGTTAATTATGGAGTTCCACAAGGTTCTGTGCTAGGACCAATTTTATTCACTTTATACATGCTTCCCTTAGGCAGTATTATTAGACGGTATTGCTTAAATTTTCATTGTTACGCAGATGATACCCAGCTTTATCTATCCATGAAGCCAGAGGACACACACCAATTAGCTAAACTGCAGGATTGTCTTACAGACATAAAGACATGGATGACCTCTAATTTCCTGCTTTTAAACTCAGATAAAACTGAAGTTATTGTACTTGGCCCCACAAATCTTAGAAACATGGTGTCTAACCAGATCCTTACTCTGAATGGCATTACCCTGACCTCTAGTAATACTGTGAGAAATCTTGGAGTCATTTTTGATCAGGATATGTCATTCAAAGCGCATATTAAACAAATATGTAGGACTGCTTTTTTGCATTTACGCAATATCTCTAAAATTAGAAAGGTCTTGTCTCAGAGTGATGCTGAAAAACTAATTCATGCATTTATTTCCTCTAGGCTGGACTATTGTAATTCATTATTATCAGGTTGTCCTAAAAGTTCCCTAAAAAGCCTTCAGTTAATTCAAAATGCTGCAGCTAGAGTACTAACGGGGACTAGAAGGAGAGAGCATATCTCACCCATATTGGCCTCTCTTCATTGGCTTCCTGTTAATTCTAGAATAGAATTTAAAATTCTTCTTCTTACTTATAAGGTTTTGAATAATCAGGTCCCATCTTATCTTAGGGACCTCGTAGTACCATATCACCCCAATAGAGCGCTTCGCTCTCAGACTGCAGGCTTACTTGTAGTTCCTAGGGTTTGTAAGAGTAGAATGGGAGGCAGAGCCTTCAGCTTTCAGGCTCCTCTCCTCTGGAACCTGTTCCCAATTCGGATCAGGGAGACAGACACCCTCTCTACTTTTAAGATTAGGCTTAAAACTTTCCTTTTTGCTAAAGCTTATAGTTAGGGCTGGATCAGGTGACCCTGAACCATCCCTTAGTTATGCTGCTATAGACGTAGACTGCTGGGGGGTTCCCATGATGCACTGTTTCTTTCTCTTTTTGCTCTGTATGCACCACTCTGCATTTAATCATTAGTGATCGATCTTTGCTCCCCTCCACAGCATGTCTTTTTCCTGGTTCTCTCCCTCAGCCGCAACCAGTCCCAGCAGAAGACTGCCGCTCCCTGAGCCTGGTTCTGCTGGAGGTTTCTTCCTGTTAAAAGGGAGTTTTTCCTTCCCACTGTAGCCAAGTGCTTGCTCACAGGGGGTCGTTTTGACCGTTGGGGTTTTACATAATTATTGTATGGCCTTGCCTTACAATATAAAGCGCCTTGGGGCAACTGTTTGTTGTGATTTGGCGCTATATAAAAAAAAAAATTGATTGATTGATTAATATATCTCAATTAATTGTGTCTAATTTTTGGGAGGAATCAGCCTTTTATTTCCTTGAACCAAATAAACTTGAAACTTGAATTTGAACTAGTTTGGGAGGTCGATTACAAAGAGCAGCTACTTGTAGGAATGGTATCATGACCGCCCCTGTACCATCAATGTAACCAATGGGGTTCCCAGTGGGGTACATTGAGCAAAAAAAACATGAGACGTTCAAACATGAAGGCAGTGAGCAAAAACGTAACTCTTATTAACAACAATTATCGAAATATTTAAATGTATATCAATATACTGCAACCCATAGTTTTTGAAAGTCCCCTCCCAGAAGTGATGTCTTAAGGAAGCAAGGAAGCTATATTTCCATTTTTCCTGGAACTATCTTGTTTTATGTATTTATTTATTTTTTTTTTTCGGCTGCCCCCACTTGCTTAGGGTCACCACAGTGGATCCAGCAGTGAGCTGCATTGGACTTAGCACAGGATTTACACCAGATGTCCTTTCTGCCAGTGGCTGGTCTTTGTAATCGACCTCCCAAACTCGTATTAATCAGAACCTGCTGTGGTTAACCTCTGAGATCTGATGGGATCAGGTGTGCACACAGCAGCATGGTGACAGCCCAGAGGCCATCTTGTGCTTTTGTTGAATTTATTTCTGGTTTATGGGGTTAAAATGAATGATATGTTTGGGCTGCTTTTGTTTCACAGAAGATGAATTTCATGTAGGTGATTTCTGATGTCCATATAAAGAGTTCAGATGCAAAATCCTGAAAGTCAAAAACCTCAAATGTTTAGTTGAGGACAACATGGACTTTGCTCCTAAGGTAACTATCAGTGTGTGAAAACATTTAAGAATTTGAGCATACAGTTTTCATTTTCTTGATTTGTCATTTTTGTTTAAATTCCCATTTTAAATTGTATTTTCGCCATTTAAAATAATGAACTTAAAATGTTTTGTGTCTGATCTCTTCATATATCCCTATTTTGTGGAGATTATAGATTATATTATTATATATATTATGTGAAGGATTATAAAACACTGTGTACATTACATACAAAGTGTGTGAGCCAGGCCATGGGCTGATTCAGTTTTAAGGGATTCATTTTCTATACCCGCACTGAGCAGGTTTGAGGTCAAGAGTGATGTGACTGGGGTGAGAATCAGTACCTCCAAATCTGAGACCATGGTCCTCTGTCAGAAAATAGTGTGTTAGGGGGAGTTATTGCCCCAAGTGGAAAAGTTCAACTGAGATCAGTAAACTGATTGGGGCGGCATCTGATGTTTTATGGTTATTGTACTGGACCCTCATGGTGAGGGAGGAGCTGAGCCAGAAGGCGGGACTCTCACTTTGTCAGTCAATTTACGCTCCTATCCTGATGAACTTTGGATAATGTCCGAAAAGAACAAGGTCACGGATACAAGAATTGGAAATGTGATTCCTTTGTCGGTGTCTGGGCTTACACCCTGGGACAAGCTGAGAAGCTCAACTATCTGGGAGGGACTCTTGAGTAGAGTCACTGCTTTTTCACATCGAAAGGAGCCAGCTGGAACCCCCTGGAAGAGTTAAAGGATTTAGCTGAGGATAGGGAAGTGTAGGCTTTGCTGCTTGTTCTCCTGTCACCACAATGCTGACCCAGATAATGAATAAATGAATGAATACCTGCTTATTCCAATTCAGGGTCACGGAGGAGCTGGAGCCTATCCCAGCGGTCAGTGGGCGAGAGGTTGGGGTACACCCTTAATGGGACAGGAACATGTAGGAACAGTGCTAACCACTAAATCACTGTGCTGCCCTTTAATGTACACTCACTGGCCAGTTTAATAGGTACACCTGTTCAGTTGTTAACACAAATAGCTAATCAGCCAATCACATGGGAGCAACTTGGTGCATTTAGGCAGCTAGACATGATGAAGACAACTTGCTGACACAACCATCGCTAGGGTTTACAGAGACTGGTCCAAAAAAGATAAGTTATCCATTGAGCAGCAGCTATGTGAATGAAAATGTCTTGTTGAAGTCAGAGAATGGAGGAGAATGGACGGACTGGTTGAATGGTCGACTGTGTGATCCCGTCATGTCAGTATGGACCAACATCTCTGAGAAATCTTTCTAAGTCTATGCTATGAAGAATTAAGGCAGTTCTGAAGGCAAAAGGAGGTCCAACCTGGTACTTGCAAAGTGTACCTAATAAAGTGGCCAGTGACTTTATAACATAAAGAGTAAGGAAACACTTTACAAAACAAACATGGACTTTTTATTTCTTTAAAGATAATAAGATACTACCTCACAAAAAAGGAAACACACACACCCACACACTTAACCTCTTACTCATCAAACACAATTATAAGAAGGATGTCAAACTAAATACCTGCTCTCCTCTAAAGCAAACAGTCATAGAGTGGGTGGCGCTTCTTTCACTCATACAGGAACTTCGTGACAGCCAGCTCTCTGCAGGCACTTCAGTCATTCATTTACCAACCACGGCCGCTGCAGCTTGTTGGCGTCATACAGGGTGGACCTGTACACTCGCACAGGTGGAACACATAGTTCTTTTCACAACAGGCCTCAGTTCCTGGCTGTAACACTGCTTAAAAGAACAAACACACACATATAATCTTCTTAATCGAGATCCCAAAACTAGTCCAGATGTATACTACATTATTGTAAAAGTTAAACTTGGCATACATAAGAAAAAAACACGTGAAGATGTTTTTTAGCATTCCTTCAAACTGACAATAAGAAACGGCGTGCACGGCTACTAAACAACAGGTGACAGGGTCGGGTCTGGTGCCATGCACTGAAGAATGCCCCGTCCTGTAGAACTGCCCGGGTCCTGGATGACGACCACACAGGCACATAAACAGTCAGTCACCACCTCTTGAAAATAACCATTGGCTCATGTCGCTACTCGGCGGAGCTTTCTGTACATAACGCGCTGAAATTAGCCGCAGCCCTCTGTCTGTGTCTGTGGTTTGTTTTTACACCTAAAACAAACAAATAAACAAACATACAAACAAACAAATGGGCAGCTGTGGTTAGCAGATCAGTTCTGTAAAAGCAATAACAACAAACAGTAAAAATACCCAAAAACATTTGCAAAAAACCCTGTAAATTTTGCAGTGTAAAGTTGTAATTTACAAAAACATAACATTTCAAAGCAGTAAATCCAGCAGAACTTTTTTTTCTACATTAGCATCATGCTATTATTCATTCATTTTCTATACCTGGTTATTCCACTAAAGGGTTTTTTTTGGGGGGGGGACCCTGGACAGGCGACAGTCTGTTGCACAGCCACATATTGACAGACAAACACATTCACACCTATTTAGAGTCACCAATAGGCCGTTGTTACATTGTTTGGCAGATGCACACTGAGTACTCCACAAGTCGCTCATGTAGAACACCGTGTTAATGTGGCCGTGCATCCATCATGTAAATACACACACGACTGAATCTATAGATAACACCGCCTATAACTTGCCCAAAGCAAGGTGGACAAAGTCCCTTAATCATGTCCCAGATGCGACAATCAGAACAATAAGACAATATTTTGTAGATAACACTGGTGCTGTCAGCTGTAATCCTGTATGCACATTTTTGTCACAGCTTTATTCGTAAAAATCATTCAATATTACAACAGTAAAACTAGCTTGTATGGAACTAGATTTAATGTCTTGATTCAAACATGCGTCACACAAATGATAGCTGTGTTTGGGAGGAAATCTGGAAAAACAGCGGCATTTTCCATCAGTAAATGTTGCCAGGGAGACTGCAGAATGCTATAAAAACACAACACTCTGTTCATTCCTCGAAAACATTAAAGTGTACTGCTCCAGTCGTCATGAAAAGAAAACACCAACTCAATATTTTTCAGGTGTTCGGAAACTGTAAAACACACACTGAAAGCAGCTGAACTTCTGGCCGAGGGCGCACTTTACTTTTGTTTTGAAGCGGGTTGCCAGGTCTGCACTTTATAAACCAGACTGTTAGAAGGTAAGCCGGATTAAGCCATTTCATCTTGTTTTAGCACTTTTTTTTTAGATTGTGGGTGATCATAGTACAACAACGCACTATGGAATAAACTGTGAGAGCCGCGACTCGTATGTTTTTTGGACAAATAGGCAATTCACGCCCCCATGCTGGCAGCAGAGGTGGGAGCTCACGCTTGGTCACACGAGATTTACACAGTACTGAGCATGCACATTGAGAATATAACAACGGTCTATTCACCTAATCTGTCTGTAGATGCGGGGGGAACCCGGAGCACCCGGAAGAAACCCACACAAACACAGGGAGAACATGCAAACTCCACACCGAAAGAACCAAGTGGGAGGCAGTCCTATGACCTTTGTGCTGTGAGGCAACCGTACTAACCACAAAGCCACCGTGCCGCCATCATACTGTTTTTAAACTAATTATTTCTGTGGAATTTTAATGCAGCTGTTACTTATTGTTATTGAATTCCATTCAATGGGATTTTGTTGTGCTGCTACAATTCTGCTCAGGGCTACCACAACAGGTTTGGAATGGGATCCACATGTTGATCTGGTTTTTCTAACATAATTTCAGCTGGAATATTTTACTTGGGAGACAAGCTTGCTTACTTCTTGCACCACTGCACTATTACACAATTGGAACTACTCTGAAAAAATAATGAACTGTTCATCATATTGCCGTATTAACATATTTTTACTATATCTGTACAAAATATGTTAATATGAGGAGTTTTGGAGAAAAATATGTCTGTTTAGAATTGAGAAGGCAGAATTGAGAATGGATTCTGCAGTTTTTTGTTTTTGTGCAAATATGTGCTCATTTTGAAATGGATGCCTGCAACACATTTCAAAAAAGCTGGGACAGTGGTAACAAAAAACTGGGTGAACAGGTTAATTGGAAACAGGTGAGTGTCATGATTGGGTATAAAAAGAGCATCCCCAAAAGGCTCAGCTGTTCACAAGCAAAGATGGGGCGAGGATCACCACTTTGTGAACAACTGCGTGAAAAAATAGTCCAACAGTTTAAGAACAGTGTTTCTCAATGTTCAATTGTAAGGAATGTAGGGATTCTATCATCTACAGTCCATAATATAATCAGAAGATTCAGAGAATCTGAAGAACTTTCTACACATAAGCGGCAAGGCCGAAAACCAGCATTGAAGCCCCGTGACCTTCGATCCCTCAGGCGGCACTGCATTAAAAACTGACATCATTGTGTAAAGGATCTTACCGCGTGGGCTCAGGAACGCTTCAGAAAACCATTGTCAGTTAACACAGTTCGTCGCTACATCTTCAAGTGCAACTTAAAACTCTACCATGCAAAGCGAAAGGCATACATCAGCAACATCCAGAAACACCGCCGCCTTCTCTGGGCCCAAGCTCATTTGAAATGGACAGACACAAAGTGGAAAAGTGTCTGAGTCCGCATTTCAAATTGTTTTTTGAAATCATGGACGTCGTGTCCTCTGGACAAAAGAGGAAAAATACCATCCATATTGTTATCAGTGCAAAGTTCAAAAGCCAGCATCTGTGATGGTAATGGGGGTGTGTTAGTGCCCATGGTATGAACAGTTTACGCATCTGTGATGGCACCGTCAATTCTGAAAGGTATATCCAGGTTTTGGAGAAACACATGCTGCCATCCAAACAACGTCTTTTTCAGGGACGACCCTGCTTATTTCAGCAAGACAATGCCAAGCCACATTCTGCACGTGTTACAACAGTGTGGCTTCGTAGTAAAAGAGTGCAGGTACTAGACTGGCCTGCCTGCAGTCCAGACCTGTGGCGCATTATGAAGTGCAAAATACACCAACGGAGACCCCGGACTGTTGAACAACTGAAGTCATACATCAAGCAAGAATGGGAAAGAATTCCATCTACAAAGCTTCAACAATTAATGTCCTCAGTTCCCAAGCATTTATTGAGTGTTGTTAGAAGGAAAGGTGACATAACACAGTGGTAAACATACCACTGTCCCAGCTTTTTTGAAACGTGTTGCAAGCATCCATTTCAAAATGAGCAAATAATTGCACAAAAACAATAAAGTTTATCTGTTTGAACATTAAATATCTTGTCTTTGTGGTGTATTCAATTGAATATAGGTTGAAGAGGATTTGCAAATCATTGTATTCTGTTTTTATTTAGATTTTACACAACGTCCCAACTTCATTGGAATTGGGGTTGTATCATTTTTTCATTTGAAAAAAAAAATATATATAGGCATTTGCAAAACTGAAAATGCTGTTTGTGAAGTGGGATTCAACATTTGTGGGTCACCGATCACACGCATTGTTTTCCTCAGTTACACAACATTGAGACATTCTGAGTGCAAAACTGCTCAGAGGTTAACAAATATGTAGGTTGCTATTCACATTTCCATCCTGTAGATGGCAGTGCTTTTCTGTGCATTTTGACAGGGGGTGGAGTGGTCAGGCGGAATACGACCCATGCCTTTAGGCAGGTGTATCAGATAACGCGCAAACCTTCAGAATTAGTATGTTACTTTAAAAGATATGTGCAATATTTTCACTTTGTAAATATTGCACAGTTGCCGTTGATGTCGATAAACTGTCTGGAATTAGTTTTGTTTGAGCCAATCATAGGCTCAAAACAAAATTAAGTTGTCCCATGACAACGGCCAAACTGGACGTAAACAAAACTCTCATGCATTGGAGGCATTTCTTGGCAGTGGCGCTCCCAAGGCCGTTATGCCTGTGAAAATTGTCGACTAAAGTTAAACGGCTAATCTACAAGCTTAGTGAAATGGTGATTAGACCGATAATGTTGGGTGACTATCCGTAGTTGACTAAATAAGATTAGAGTAAAACATTAGACTGCTTTATGAAACCGGGCCCTGGAGTGTGTTTAACCAGTGGGTCATCGGTAAATCTCCTTTGAAATTCATCTATTCATTTTCTATCAATCAATCAATCAACTTTTTTCTTATATAGCGCCAAATCACAACAAACAGTTGCCCCAAGGCGCTCCATATTGTAAGGCAAGGCCATACAATAATTATAAAAAACCCCAACGGTCAAAACGACCCCCTATGAGCAAGCACTTGGCAACAGTGGGAAGGAAAAACTCCCTTTTAACAGGAAGAAACCTCCAGCAGAACCAGGCTCAGGGAGGGGCAGTCTTCTGCTGAGACTGGTTGGGGCTGAGGGAAAAAACCAGGAAAAAGACATGCCGTGAAGGGGGGCAGAGATCGATCACTAATGATTAAATGCAGAGTGATGCATACGGAGCAAAAAGAGAAATAAACAGTGCATCATGGGAACCCCCCCACAATCTACGTCTAAAGCAGCATAACCAAGGGATGGTCCAGGGTCACCCGATCCAGCCCTAACTATAAGCCTTAGCGAAAAGGAAAGTTTTAAGCCTAATCTTAAAAGTAGAGAGGGTATCTGTCTCCCTGATCTGAATTGGGAGCTGGTTCCACAGGAGAGGAGCCTGAAAGCTGAAGGCTCTGCCTCCCATTCTACTCTTACAAACCCTAGGAACTACAAGTAAGCCCGCAGTCTGAGAGCGAAGCGCTCTAATGGGGTAATATGGTACTATGAGGTCCCTAAGATAAGATGGGACCTGATTATTCAAAACCTTATAAGTAAGAAGAAGAATTTTAAATTCTATTCTAGAATTAACAGGAAGCCAATGAAGAGAGGCCAACACGGGTGAGATATGCTCTCTCCTGCTAGTCCCCGTCAGTACTCTAGCTGCAGCATTCTGAACCAACTGAAGGCTTTTTAGGGAACTTTTAGGACAACCTGATAATAATGAATTACAATAGTCCAGCCTAGAGGAAATAAATGCATGAATTAGTTTTTCAGCATCACTCTGAGACAAGACCTTTCTGATTTTAGAGATATTGCGTAAATGCAAAAAGGCAGTCCTACATATTTGTTTAATATGCGCTTTGAATGACATATCCTGATCAAAAATGACTCCAAGATTCTCACAGTATTACTAGAGATCAGGGAAATGCCATCCAGAGTAACGATCTGGTTAGACACCATGCTTCTAAGATTTGTGGGGCCAAGTACAATAACTTCAGTTTTATCTGAGTTTAAAAGCAGGAAATTAGAGGTCATCCATGTCTTTGTCTGTAAGACAATCCTGCAGTTTAGCTAATTGGTGTGTATCCTCTGGCTTCATGGATAGATAAAGCTGGGTATCATCTGCGTAACAATGAAAATTTAAGCAATACCGTCTAATAATACTGCCTAAGGGAAGCATGTATAAAGTGAATAAAATTGGTCCTAGCACAGAACCTTGTGGAACTCCATAATTAACTTTAGTCTGTGAAGAAGATTCCCCATTTACATGAACAATTGAATATTCTACACCTGCTTACTCCAATCAAGGGCCACAGGGGGACAAATTTTAAATATCCAAATAAAATCTCAAAGTTTTACAAAAGTTTTTGTCTCATCCATTTTATTTTAAAGTTTCAAACCAAACGGGGAAACTTCCTCTTTGTATGTATGGGTTTGTACTGATAAATATTATAAATGCTTACAAATATTAGCATTTTTTTCATTATTAAAAAAATAAAAATTTGGGCAGTTAAAGTAATTTCAAAATAGCAGGTGGCATTTCAGGTGCTGCCCAAGACTGACACGAGAACTTTACGAGTCAGCACCCAGCGACTGGGTGAAAGTCAAGAGCACAGATAGTCACGTGACACAAATATTGTGGTCAGAGTAGGTGATGGTGTCATTTTGAGGAGGTTGTACCATGTTTCAAACACCACAAGTGCTTATACTGATCTGTGCACACAAGTGCTGGATATGTATTTTTCCTCTGTATGACACAGTGCCCCTCTGTTCTCTCAGGAAAGACTATTCTTCAGACTGGTCTGACGAGGAGAGTCCTAAGAGGGTGCTGGCGATGAACGGAGTGGGGGAGGTGGAGGATGAGGTGGAGGGCGTGCATGTCTGTGCACTCTATGATTACACGGGCCAGGAGGCAGATGAGCTGAGCTTTAAAGCAGGTGGGAACCATTACTGAAACTGTCACAGGGCGGAACCTGGGGTGTTCTGTGCGATGCCGCGTGTTTGATCACGTTATTCTGTGGAAAAGCTTTTGTAAAATGGCCAACAACAAAAGATTTTAATCAGCACCAAACCTCTAAAGCAGGGGTGGCCAAGTTCGGTCCTCGAGAGCCACCTTCCTGACACTCTTAGTTGTCTCCCTGCTCCAACACACCTGAATCCAATGAAAGGCTCATTAAAAGTCTGCTAACGAGTCTTTCATTGGATTCAGGTGTGCTGGAGCAGGGAGACAACTAAGAGTGTCAGGAAGGTGGCTCTTGAGGACCGAACTTGGCCACCCCTGCTCTAAAGGCTCCTGTCACATCAGGTAAATTGTGTTGTGTTTTCACCCGTTTGTTGTTTGTTTGTGAACAGCCAAGAGCCCACAATTTTTCATATATCATTATGAAATTTTTTACTTGAGATTTATATCCTGATAGGCAAGAACTGATTCAGTTTTCAAGGGCAAAGTCAGGAAAAATCTTGGGAAAATTGGAAAAATCCCTATACATGAACATTGAACGAATTTTCAGAAGTTCATAACTCTGTCAAAAAAGATCAAATTTCTTTCATATTTGAGAGCATTATGTAGGATGTTAACCTTTATTGTAAATTGGTCTGGCCCGCATCACTGGGCATGCAGCTCGCCTGAGACTGACTTCTCTTTACCCAAAGTGATCAAAGGGATTAATAGGATTATTAACCATCAGATGATAAAGGTAAAACCTCTTAAATCATTCTAAAGCCAGTTTTAAGCAGAAACGAGGCGATAATAGGTGACGCTTTGAAATGACTGAGGCGCAGTGAACGCATCAGGAGCAGCTCCCTGGCTGCTGCACTCTGATCGCTTTCCCATCTTTTATTATGAGATAATGCTGAATTTATGTAGAAATAATTATTGTACAAAAGCTTCAGATATCTCTCGTCAAGACGATGTGATAATTGGTGAAATACTGTTGACGCTCCGAAATGACGCATGCAGTGAAGGCAGGACGGACTGATTTTTAGGGGGACTGTTCGGTCTGCGACACCGGATCTGATCCAGATTACAGATTTTGTGGTCAATTAAATTTAACATTGAAAATCCCATTTAATGTATATTTTACATTATATCTTAATCCAGTGATTTTCAACCTTTTTTGAGCCGCGGCACCCTTTTTATATTTGCCAAATCCTGCGGCACACCACCCACCAAAATATTATAATGCTATTACCTCTGGTTTTGCGCAAAACCCAAATATCATTATTATTATTAATAATAGAAAATCGATACAGAAAACACCGCATTTTGAAAATCCTCAAGCATTTTGCGCTTTGATCTCAAGTAGGGCTGTCACGATTAGGAATTTCTGGAGACGATTAATTGTCAGACAAATAATTGCGATTGACGAATATATTGTCTATTTTTTTTTTCTTTTTTCCCCTTTATATTCTACTATTGTAGTATAATTACACAACTCTGGAAGAACGTTTGGCTTCTGTGAGTGGAGAAACTGGGAATGGTGCAACATTTTTATTTTTATCTTCATTTTACATACAGTCCCAACTTTTTCTGAATTGTGGTTGTTTCTGCTGCATTTCTGAAATTGTTTCTCCTTATCAGTCACGTTTTGTGCTTAAACACTGCATTAAGCTCAAGATTGAACAAATAAATACCTTTGGAAAATAACAGCTGTTAAAGTTCAGAGTTCTCACCTGCTTTTTGTGATTTGTGCGTCTGAGCATTGTGTTTTTTTTTTTGTTTGTTTGTTTTTGTGGCTCAGTTCATTCATATATTCTCATTTTTTAAATATGTTTTTAAAGATATTTGACCATTTATTTCATCTCATGATCTCATAAATTCAGCATACGACGCGCACATGGTGTGAACAGGATGTAACGGCAGAATCACACCTTTAGAGAAAGTTCAGAGAGAAGTAAAGGCAGCTTCACGTTTCCGTTTTGTTAACGTTCACTCGGGTTAAAATCCTCTCTCTGCTCCGCGCTCGCTGCGCACTGAACCTGCATTCAGGAATCTCCCTCACCCACCCCCTCCCTCGCAGTCTGCAGCCTGTTAACTCTGCGCGCGCGCACACACAGGCACAGACACACACACCAACAGCTCCGCATTTTAGACGGCTTTTGAAGAAGACGGCACTGTTTTAATCGGCCGTCAGCCTCCTTGTTATTGTCCCGCCTTAAGACGAGAGCGAGGCTGCAGCACGTTTGACGTCAGATTCTGTCGTTTTATGCTTTGTGGATAAAATAAATAATTCACGGTAATCGCGAATATGAAAAATACCCACGGCACCCCTGACGATCGATCACGGCACCCTAGGGTGCCGCGGCACCCCGGTTGAGAATCACTGTCTTAATCAAACGTGCCCCAATCACTCTCATATTTGAAAGTGAGGTGCAGACTGGCACTCACTATCGCCTGACAGTTTGATTGGGATCTGATCGGGATTGTGGATTTTGTAGACATTTGAGTTTAATATTGAAAAGCCCATTTGGTGTACATTTTACATTATATCTCCATCAAAATTGGCTCAGTCACTCTCATTTTTCACTTATGGATTTACCTACACCAGCAAAATTGGATGCAGGTTCACCACAAAAAAAAAAAATCTTTGATTCAAGTGCATGAACTAAATACATACTCCTGACATTTGATCACATCTAATTTAGCTTATGAAAAGTCACTTTTAACTCGACTTTGACCTTGAAATTTTTTTCCAAGGTAAAAGTTTGTGGAATTGGAAACTAGTGGTGGAGGTTTGCACTTCACGAGCACGGTGCTCTAGTTGGTATTTGAGTCACATTACAGTTAAAATTATTCACTGTAATGTCATTGTCTTATCCTCATTAATATTGCAGCTTAAATTTGAAAGTAAGATGTGATAGATTTGGTTAATTTGTGTTTTAGTGGTGCTTGTAACATTTAGGACCTGTGCTGTCTGTGTATGTTCCTGAGCTGATTGTGTTTATGCAAAAAAAGGAGCTTGGTTTCTGCTGCTGCCCGTTTTTGCTCTTTTTCTCAAATTTCACCTTAAGTAAAGTTCATGAGATTTACACTCTGAGGAAATCCTCTTATTCTTCTAAATTTTGACTAAATTATCCAAATTCAGGTGTAACACCAAATGAGTAAACTGTCTTTTCTTTGTATTGGTTCTTGATGATCCAGGAGAGGAGCTGCTGAAGCTCGGAGAAGAGGACGAGCAGGGCTGGTGTAAAGGACAGCTGAGCAGTGGGCAGATTGGCCTCTACCCCGCCAACTACGTCAAGGTCCTCACCTCCTGATGGCCCGCCCCCTCCGGCAGCCCCACCCTCTCCGGAGGTCCCGCCAATGGTACAGCCATACTCAAGTTGCCAGGACCAGTCTTAAATGATCTAGGCTGATATGTAGACACGCCCTCTGTGAAGCCAGACCATTTTCAGTGTTCTGCTCCTTCTGTTCTGTTCTTTTTTTTCTTTTTCTTTTTTTTAAAGCTACATGTGAAAATCTTTGGAACGTCCAGTTCAGGAAAGTCCCTTTTAAACAGCAACATTTTAGTTTGTATCTTTGATCAGAAATAAGCTGTATTTGATTAAAGAGGATGGAGTTAACTATGATAGTGGCCTGTAAAGAGTTTTGGGTTAAAGGACTAAGGCAGCCCTTTAGGAATTATCCTACACTTGAATAGGAACCACTTTCTAAACGGCACGACTGAAAAGGAAACGCTAAATAAGCCTACCTATATTTTATGGGCGTCATTGGTTTCACTTTGATGTACCTCATGAAAATTAACTCCATACATGAAGGAGACTTCAAAGACGTCATCCATCATATCTACAAGTTTACTGTCAAACAAATGGACTTCCTTTTATTGTCACTCATCCATCCATCTTCTTCAGTTCTGGTTCTTCAGTGCTTTTCCACCTGATGCTGATTCTCAAACTGTTTTACAGTTATTCAAGTCCTCTACAGGCCCTGAGGTCCATCAGTGCCAGTGTTTATTTCCGGATTCTGTAGTGTGAAGCGGATTACACTCAATGACTCCCCGAATGAGATGCAACTCTGATGCAGGTTATTTCCCCAACCCAGGCTGGTCCCCATTTACAGCTGGATGGACTTAGTGCAGATGATCTGTGGGATTCAAAGCCAGGTGATCGAACATGGGTGATTGAGAACCTTCTGCCATTGTAGAGTGACAATTTAACTGTTACCCCCCACCAAACAATATTAATTTATTTGGAAATGTTTTTGTGGTGAGAAGTGCTGTGTACTGCAGTAAATGTCCAAATCCACTGTGGACATTTGGTTAGTTTTTGCGTTAGATTTGCCAACCTGAACTTCAGTGGAACTGAATGAGAAAGACATTTATTGGATTTTTATGACAACACTTAAATACATCAGCTCTCTGAAACTTAAACTTTAAATAAATAACATAATGGTTATTTGTGATAGATTACGTTTCTAAGGTTTCGCATATCAGTAACTTGTCTTTGAACGTGCACCAGGAAAAAAGTTTTTCTTTTTCTGTCTGATAGTTTAGAAAATGTTTTCATTGAATATATATATATATATATATATATATATATATATATATATATATATATATATATATATATATAATGTATTATATATACACGTATCATGTGTGATAGTTCTATATTCTGGCCTTCAGTTCCATATGGTTGATATAGTTGTTTAATATTTCTGTAACATAAATATGTTTCTGAAAATCTGTTTATTTGCGATTTTATTTTTATCTTTGAAAAGTCCCAACTTTTCCCTTGAAATGCAAAGTAGTTTCAGTTTCCATGTAACCCACACTAGTGGGAGATGTTGTCAAAGACCCTTCAGTTGGGACTTCATGATCCATGTATCATAACTCAATCAGGGCCGAGTTTCCAGATAACAATTGATTGTAAGAGTGTTATATACACGTCTTTCCTTGATGTCTTTTTTTTTCACTATTATTTTCTTAATTAAATGTATGTTTCTCAAAGCAACTCATAACCAAAAGTATGCCGTTAAGCGCTTAAGGTGAGCTGTCCATAATATGATTAAAATATCACACATAAAACTCCATTTGTGTCACAGAATTCATCACAACTGTATTTCACGTGAGGCTCGAAGTGCTTTTTGGTTTGTTTTTAAACGCACATTTAAGATGCATTTTGGTCATTTACATACTAATTTGAGCCACGTAACTTTTATACAAACATTGAATGTTTATGAAGTGCAATTTCATCTTTCACTGAATGAAATATTCCAGGAATGAAAAAAACATTCATTATTTGTTTTATATAACGCCTGACAACATAGACCATAGCTTATGCTGTGTGTGTTCCTCAGCAAAAAAAAAAAAACGCGACAGAAATTTGTAGAACTCTTAATCCGACATTGCTTCTACTTCAGGTAGAGACGTCTCAGTGAATACTACAAATGCCTCCAGACGGCTTATGGTGTACTGGATTTGTGTTTTGTTTTTTTATTTTACAAGAATGAGCACCATCACTAAAACAAACCCAGCCATGTTTGTTTTTAAGCTAAGCACGTCGCCGCTCACTTGAGCATGCACAGTGGTTGTGGTGTGCAATAATACAAACAAAATTCTGAAACCATTCTGCATCCTGTGGGAGTGGTCAGGAGTACTCTTTTATTTTAAGGAGCTATTTAAGCCACTATACTTCTGTTTTTGTTTCTTTTTTGGTGGATCACCTCTTTAGTTCTAAAAGTTACATACGAGAATTTTTTTTTGATAATTCTTAAAGAGCCTAAAGATGCTTCCTGGAAACGAAGCCCTGATCAGTTTATTATGGCCGATTAATACTTCACCATCGAATGTCATCGGTAGCTGGTGTTGCTGATGTTTGCAGTTGTGAAACAATACATCTGCTGAAAGGAGAGATTGTAATTAGACTTGTTTGTACACGTGTTTATATTTGTTGATTCAAGGAAGCAACAATAGTGCCATCTCATGGTTTGACTGTCTGCTTGCACACTGGTGGGGAGTCGCCCTCGTGTAGGCCTCTGTGTCATCAGTGCAGGGATGTGATTGGTCACCCTCGTGTAGGCCTCTATGACTCACAGTAGCTACTGGCATCATTTTATGCTGAACAATCAATCTGCATAAAGTTTACTGAAACTTAGTGCCTTATAGTTGTTGAGGCTGGAGATGTGCAGTGCCCCCTGGTGTATGTCAGAGGGAATTGCTGCTGATCATATCCAGGTTTCAACACGATTCAGATCACCTGGGAAACTGACTTGATGGATTTCAAATAGTTTTAATGTAACTTTAAATGTGTACAGAACCTGATTGTCTGTAAAACTGAGCTTTTTTTTGTGTCCCACACATCATTTACAATGTTCTGCTTTAGTTCTGTAGATTTTTTTTTTTCATTTTTAGGCAGTTTTTATTATTGTAATATTTCCCTCCAGTTTTATAACTGCATGTTTATATCAAATCAGATTTTGCATGAAAAGGATGTAAACTGTTTTTCTTTTATCACAGTACAGTCTTTACAGCCAACCTGTCATTGTAACTTATTTTCTACTTAATTTAGGAGTCTTTTGAACTGTTGTGACTAAACCTGGGAAGTAATGATAAAAGCTGTGTGGTGGGTTTGGGCTGTTTAACCTGTGGAAGAAGGTTTTTGTTTTATTTTGCTGTTCTTAATTAGAGCATTTCCATGTTGAATGGGAAGATTTTTCTTAAGTGTTTTTGCTTGCATTTTCAGTATTTTTCATATAAAATAAGTTGTTTTTTCAGGAAACAAAAAAGACTTTTGGTGGTTACACGTTTTGTTCATGAAAATAAAATTTTAGTGTCAATTTTGCAACTGTTCTACCAAAGAAATGACATTTTGTCTGGAGGCCTGTTTTGCCAACAAATCATACCATTTAGAGGATAATTTTGAAACGACATGATGTTTATGCAAAGTGACCGAGATAACTGAAACTTTGGGGAATTATTGAATGACTGAAGTTTAAATTTCAAGAAATTTGTATGATTTTATTACAATTTTATGGGGTTTTTTTTGGGGGGGGTCACCCTGTAACTGATTCCTGATCCAGGGCGTCACCAATGTTTTCACCAAATGTGATGAAAACATTCATCATTTGTCCTCTATTCAACACCTGTTCCAGTTTGGGGACTCAGTGAAGACTCAAGGCCAAGCTATAAAAAAAAATCTGCAGACATTTTTATTAAATTGACAAATTTGATCTGTACAGCACAATCTCATCTCATGATAAATCTGTTGCCTAATTACATTAGATCAGCATACAAAAAGTCAACATTTAACATGTGGAAACTTAAAAGAAAAACAAATTACAGGTTCACGTGTTGCAGCAGACTTTCAGGAACTCGGGGATCAGTTTGGACAGTTGGCGCAATAAGCTGTTTTTTCTTTTTGTCTGTCTTTCTCTCTGAATCCTTCCGTAATTCATGAATCTTTGTCAAAAAATGCAATTTTATAAAGTTGTAAGCGTATGATTTTCTAGATCTCTTGCGTTCATCCTCACAGGAACTGAAACATTTGTTCCGACTCAAACTACAGTGTCACCGACTCTCAGACTTCCTCAGAGTACAATATCTGAGCCACAATTTATACAGCTCCACAGTTAGAATTCTATCATATATAATAATATGAGCGGCTGTAGATAGTTTTCTAATTGATATTAACATCTGGACCAGACTTGAGTTTTTAAACCCTTTTAGGCTGCGTTCTCCTTCAGGATCTTCAGTGACTGAACATCAGTCTTAACGTGATGTGCATGACAGTTCCAGTCACTACATAAAAAAAAATTAAAAAAAATCTTTTTGTTAAACACAACTGCGAGCAGGTCAGGCTTTCCCTCATTTTTGGCTCCGGATGGCTGTAACTTGACCAAATCCTGTCTGATTCTGACAGGATGGTTCATGTGGTTCTGATGAGCAGAAATGACTTTTTAACAGGGGCCCAACGTAACTATTGTGAGTGATTTCATGATTAATGTATCAGGGCACAGGACTGAAGAATGTAATGTTTACATCTATTCACTTACAGCTCAAATTACAGCCAGCTGCAGTTAAGTCTCTCTCTGCCAAAAATGGGTTTCTCAAAGGATTTTTGATTTTGTCAGATTTTTAATCAGTAAAGTGAATTCAGCTATCAAACCCACCCAAAGTATGTCATCCCTGTGAAGTTGAAATACACAAATTACACAAGAATATAATAGAAATTTTATATTTTTCTAATCCATACTGCTGTAAAACATTTTTATATACTTTATCCATTTGAATTAAAATTAAAAATTTGTTTAAAATATCTTACATTTGAACTTTTTCATCCATCAACTGACCACATCAAGAAGGATTTATAAATAAAAGAATACGAATTACGACAATCTAAACAATTTAATCAGTTAATGAACTGGTCCTCTAACTAAACGTCAAGGGAGAAGACAAAAACTTGACACTTTAAAAACATTTAGTTTTAAGCTGGTTGTTACATTGGCATTTTATCAATTCAGAAAATCTATTTTTAGGCATTCATTTATAAATCCCCTCTAACTGGACTTGGAATTATAAATTTTCAATATTTGTTTTTCCCCCTTTAAATATCAGTCATTAGGTCTGAAGCATTTGCAGAAATGGTTTTTCTCAGGATGTTTGGAATGTGTGCTGGTTTGTTCAAGGCCACAGAAAGAGGCACGCGAGTCCGTATCACCTGACCTTTGACCCTTACTATAATCAGCCTCGATCCTAAAGCTCACGTCTCTCATGCGCTGTCTGATCACAGCAGCAAACATGACAGAGGACGGGAAAGTGGAAGTGACACTTGGCTGGCAATACAACATTTTGACAAGAAACTGAACTCGTCTGCGGTTCCACGTGACCGTCTTAACGCTCAATTGAAGTCTGTGAGGCTAAAGGGTGTGGTTTACCTCTGCGCTGCCCTCTAGTGCAGTGATTCTCAACCGGGGTGCCGTGATCGATCGTCAGGGGTGCCGTGGGCAATTATCAAATATCACCATTATCGGGTGTATGTGCTGTAATAGTGTGGCAGATGGTGTAATGCTCTTTTATTCCAGTAGATGGCAGCAAAGCGTGCAGTAGCGCTGAGCCGTGTGCCGACAAGGAGGCGTGATCGCCATTTTAATTCCGGGCAAGTTAGTGATTTGCGTGCATCGTTCACTTAGTCTCGTCAAGAAACAGGTGGAATATACCGGAAAGCTGCGCATGTTGGCAAAGTCACAAACGGAGGAACAAGGGAGACAATATTTCCTTGGATGATAAACAGCTGTATGTCTCCGTACCTGTGTCGCCCGACGACACGGATCATTAATTTCACTTATGTCTAGTTGATATTTTCCACTGCTAGACCAATGTCTAGTTAAAATTCTTGTCGTTAGTGACTAAAAATTGTTTGACAAGACTGGGGAGTTTTTTTTTTTTTTTGCACCTTAAAATAATGAGATTTAATGACCCGCGCTGTGCTGCCACACACACAGAGATGTGCACACACACACACACACCGCTGACTTCATGAATGAAACTCGGTCAATAAAGGATAATTATGTAAAAATATAATATATATAAATATATTGTAATGGTTTTAGGAGCCGCGCTGCGTTGAACAGCAGCAGCTCAGCCGAGCAGCGCAGATCCGTGTAACTTTCAACACTAATATTTGTGAATGTGTGTGTGTCAGAGTAAGTTTAATACTTTCCTGACATAATTTAATGTAATTTAATTTTACTGGCTCGATATCCAGGACAAAATGGCATTTTAACACGTATTTTGCGAGCATTTTTCTGAGTGTGTTCAGTCGCGAATCTCCATTGAAAATGCATTAACATCCGGGTACTTCATCAATATTTTGCCCGGTTAGGAGGCGTCATGTCGCTGTTCATGAAGGGACGTTTTCGTTTAGTGTGCAGCATTGGGATTGCGCTCTCTAGTTCTTATATACAGCTCCATGACTATAGTATACAATGTTACGTTATATCTGTACCGCACCTGTTGCTAACGCACCGTGTAGAGACAGTCGAGTTAGTGGTGCGTGACACGTGACAGTGGTGTGCCGCAGGATTTTGTAAATATAAAAAGGGTGCCGCGGCTCAAAAAAGGTTGAAAATCGCTGCTCTAGTGGACAAACCTTTGCTTCTGTGCTTGTCGGTCTGTAGTCCATCATCCCTCCCTCCTGATCCACCATCGTCACACACAAACAATCCGATTGATGCGTTCCCACGTGTCTGATGTTTAGTGGAATTAACTAAGATGCAAGCTGAGAAAACATGTAGGAAGCGTGAAGAACAAAAGAGCGCTCACAAGTGCAGTCAAACATGCACAAAACACGTTAGATTCCAACCTGTAAATCAACAAATATTAAAAAAAAAAAGTGCAACAGTTTAATTAGTGCTAAAATAATTATTTTCCCCAAAGTGCACACATCATTCCTGACAGCAAAGATAAACGCCACAGTTCTACATCATTTTTCTTCCTTGTACCAATGAAGTGGGTCTACTCTCAACCCGTCCAATCACTGAGCACTGAACCTGGTAGCGGGCGTGGCCCTGTAGCGTACAGGAGGCGGTGGGAAGGGAAGTTTTTCCTCTGTCAGGAAAAAACGTTTCGCAGCAATCGTTCAACCCAGACGATTTGCAGCTGCTCAGTGTTTTGATTCAGGCTCCAGTTTCACGTTGTTTGACATGCTCTTGTTTCAGTTTGATCAAGAACATCAGTGCTGAACGAGGGGAAGTGATTCTCACTGCCCCCACGCTCCTCCATCACAAAGCAGATCAAAACTTGTGGCCATGAGGTGCACTCCCAATGCAAACGTTCTCTCAAAGTCTGGAGATAAAGAGGTTTTCAAACGCAGGAGGAGGTCGGGATGTGGGCGCGGTGCAGGTCAGCTGGTTGCAGACTGGGTATCTGGAGGGATCAGGAGGAGAGGTAGAGAGGCGAGTGGGAGGAGCCAGTCCTTCTACCGGTCCTTCATCTCCCTCCTCACCCGCTTGGTGAAGCGGCCGCACAGCAGCCCCACCAGGAAGAAGAGTGACACACTCAGCAGGATCATGGACAGGATGAAGTACTTGGAAGGTGACGCCATCACCTGCACAGCCAGGTCTGAAAACCCCTCTGCCGGTGCCACCTGCAGGACAGACAGAAACATGACGCCGTCACAAAGACATCCAGCTGTGCAGAGGAAAACCACAAAGGAATGCCTTCTTCTGAACGATTACATCACACAGTTTCTCCAAACACAGCCACAGACGTCCGTCTCTCTCTCTCGCTCTCTCGTCATGGTCACTCAGTTTGAGAACTGCTACTCCACATGCAGCGCCACAATATTTGTATTTATGAATGACTCATAAAATGATGTCTAAGATGCATGATGATTTGTATTAATACTGATCAGTCTGTCCAATTATTTTTGACTCTGAAAATGGAGGGATTGCAACTGAAAATGGCAGTTAATGTTCCTGAAAGGTTTATGTGATATTTCTGTTAAACCTCTTGAATGAAAGCTGGAAATCTACACTACAAGGACATCTGGACTCTGTCATTTTAAGTCTATTGCATTGCTGTACATATGGAAAATATGTACATAACATTCTGTGACTGCTGAAGTATTTATGGACATCAGTGTATCATTAGATTACAGGTCAGTAATCCAATGACATACTGTACCTTAGATCTGAGCACATCTGGGTTGGAACTAATGATAATGCAGGTGTTACCAGCACCCTATAAGTTGTGTTCACAATGTTACATCATCACTATTTGTCAACAAAAAGGCAATATACAGTCACCCCTTTAGAGTTCATTGTGTGACGCAGTGATCTGGAGTAAAAGTCAAGAAAAGCCCAGGTAGCCTCTGAGCTAAAAGTTAACTTCCTCACTTCCAAATGGCATTTCTGGAAGGGTTTAAATGGTGAAATCCTTCCTTTTAATTCAACAGTAAACTACCAGAGAGCTTGACTGACTGGACATTAGCCATGGAAACCAGGACACTGTACCTGGTTTCAAACACGAGTCAAATAAGAGCAGCTATAAAACATTTGTGAAGAACTGCGAAACAGATGAAGCTGACCACAGAAAAAGCTTGCATTTACTTTCATTGTTTGGAAAACAGTGGAAAAGATTTGCCCGTGACTTTATGTTATTTCTTTGTGTTTATCATAAGTCATTTTGCAGAAACTGACCTGTTCCACAGTGTGCTAACTGCAGGTCAGCGAGACCAAAAGAAGCTTGAATTGAAAACTGCCACTTAATACGATGCATCAGACCACACCAAACCACAAAGGGCCTTGACACACTCAGACACAGACCATGAGGGCCGCGCTGCGTCCTGAACATTCTGGGGAACGCAGCAGGGAACCGGTCAAACTCGAAAACCATGCATGATCACGTGCACTTCATTCTTACATGATTACTATGAACAATCACATCAGACTACGCACGGATCACATTCTCACTGTGTCCATTTGGTCCTTACATGCTGCGCTTTCATTCATTCTGCAAAATTTATTGTATCCAAATGTAGGTTCAATAAGCTACAGTCAGGAAAACAGCTCTCCCGCTGAACGTCGGTGTATGCTTTGAAGTGAACCTGGATTTATGAGAAAGTATAATTTTTTTTTTTTTTTACTGCGTTTCAGCACCATGGACAGCACATTTCACACAGTAGTCCATAGACTGCTGCTAGGACAGCTTTTCCACACATCTGTACTGTTAATGAAGCACCTACTACCTACCTACCTACTAGCAGAGGTGGGACGAAGGTCAGTTTGCAAACAATTGGTGGTCATTATGACTTGAGACTTGCCGATTCATGACTTGAGAGTGACTTGCTGGTGACTTTGACCCACCTTTGCCTACTAGTGTTGATAATAGTACATCAATGGTGTTTTTACTACAGCCTCAAGTTGTTAGTGCATCCTGACCTGAATGCTGGATCATCCTCGCTGTGTATTTTTTGAACATGTGACCACATCCTCCATGTCCACGGAGAATACACCACGCCCTTAACCGTTTCTTATCGTGCCCCCAGTTTTTTGCAGACGTTGTGAACACACGGCTTGAGTTTGACTGGGGCTTAAGTCTCAAACATAATGTACATAATAAGGATACTTAAATTCATTCATGTGTGCAACTGCAGGATGAGTCACCAAATATCTTGGGGTAGACGATGTGTTTTGTTTTTTCTAAAAAAAAAAAAAAAGATATCTGACTTACTGCAGAAGATCCTGTTTCAAGCTCACATACAACAAAAAATGTTTTATATAAATCTCAAGCAAAAACACTTTTTCTAATCTGCTTTTTGTGGCTGAAATGTTGATGTCAAATATTTGATGCGCCGCCCCCTGCCAGAGTTTGTGAAGAAACCAGCACGTCTTAATGTCGGATCTGCAGGAGCCACGGCGACGTGGACGTCGCTCCTGGTGTTTACCTTTGCAGCGTAGCTCCACATGTCAATGCGGTCTTGTAGTCTTTTCTTACACTCTGGCTGCAGGCGGACTCTCTTGTCTTGTAACACTTCCATCAGACATGACATCTCTGCAAGGATGAAAAGGACAGACACATGGGATAGGACAATAACAAACGGCACTCAATACAACCACAACAAACAAACATGGTGCCATGTGACATCACATAAAGCTAATCACAGGATCATTGTTACCACAACATTTAGAACACTTGGACTCCTAATGTTATGACTTTAAATTTTTGTCATGTTTTCACCTTCACACCACATATAGTCAGCAATAAATTTTAGGATGAGATCATATGGTCAGTACCAGATTGGGACCCCCCCCCCCGCCTGCAGAACTGCCTTAATTCTTTGTGGCATAGATTCAACAAGGTGTTGGAAACATTCACATCAACAAAGCATTTTTGTCCACACAACTGCTGCTCACTGGATCTTCTCTTTTTCAGACCCTTCTCTGTAAACCCTAGAGATGGTTGCGTGTTAAAATCCCAGTAGATCAGCAGTTTCTGAAATACTCAGACCAGCCTGTCTGCCACCAACAACCATGCCACATTCAAAGTCACTTAAATCCTGTTTCTTCACCATTCTGTTGCTCAGTTTGAATGTCAGCAAGTCGTCTTCACCACGTCTAGATGCCTAAATGCACTGAGATGCTGCAATGTGATTGGCTGATTAGCCATTTGTGTTAGCAAGTAATTGAACAGGTGTACCTAATAAAGTGGCCACATGTGAAACCTTAGTCCACATGTTCAGAACGTGCACAATGTTCTTTGAATTGCAAGAATCCACTTTGTATCAACTAATAGATGCACAAGAGAAGCCGAAGCAATCTGGAATTAAATGCAACAATTAATAAATACATTTCTGAATTTAGCTAAATCGGGCAGCCGATCTGCTCTGTGTCAGCCTGAACCCGTCAGATCTCAGAAGCTAAACAGTGCGGGACCTGGTTAGTACTAGGATGGGAGACCTCTTGGAAACACCAGCGGCTGTGTGTGTTTCTACAGGTACAACTGAAGTTGCGTCAGGAAGGGCATCAGGCGTAAAACTTGCGCCAACTACCATGCGGCTCTGGCTGTGTCCGCTGTGGCGACCCCGAACACAAAACGCGAGCAGCCGAATGGATAACAACAACAACATGAATTTAGCTAAATTCCCAAGAACAACAGCAGCTTGTATGGAAGCAGATTGAGGCAGGGCCAGTTTGGGGGAGTCTCCAAATACACACAACTAACTAAAATAGACTGCCACCATCATCACACTCTTAATCTACTGTAACCTTCAAATGGTGTTTGTTCATTTGGGGGAAGGTGGGTGGGGGTACGAACCCACTGCCTTACCCACTACACGACAGAGCCACTGAATGATGTCTGGAGAGTGTTGATAAAGTAGTGCGCCAAGCCTGTATTGTTGTGGGTGTCGACAAAAGATAGAAAAGTGTGTGCCGATAATTGCTGCGTATGTTTTATTCCTGTTCTGTCAGCCTCCTAGCATGTTGTTGGTTTCTTAGCCACAAGATATCAGAACTAAAGAACCTCATAAGCACAACTCTGTACATATGGCACACAGTGCATGAGTAGCAGTGTGAAAGCACGCACGTCGGCCTCGGCCGGGTGTGACAGCAGCACAGTGGTGTTTGAGGTCCAGAGCACAGGCGGTGTGGAGGACCGGGTCCACGAAGATGTCTGCCTTACTCTCCTTCAGCATATTCAGAATTTCCTGCACACAACAGAATGAATGTTTGGTGTCCAGCATAAAAAAAACACCTCCATTCTGCATCATGTCACACCTGAGACCGGAACCAGTGAAAGGAGCAACCATCAAAACCACCAGTGGGAGGCACAGCTAACCAAAAAATTAGCTTTGATAACAGATAATCAGCTAACTGAAAAGTTATCTTTTATAAAGCTAAACCGATAAACCACCCAAAAATTTACCGGAAGCTACAGATAAGCAAAAACTTCCGGTATTGTCTCCGGTACACTTGCAACTACTAATAAGCTGATTCTGAGTTTTAACACCACAATTTATTTTCATTCATATTTCTTTTTTTCACCTTCAGATCTTTTTTTCACTTTCAGATCTTATTTTTTCAGTTTCAAACTTTTGGCTCCGTTCTGGCGTGGGAGGGCGTGGCTTCGACTGAGAGGGGCGTGGAATTATTTTTATTTTAATAATACTTTTTAAATGATTATAAAATTCAAGAACAAACATTGAATTTTCAGTTTCAAATTTTATTTTTTCAATCTTTTTTTATTTTCAGATTACAAAACTTTTGGCCTGGATTTAGCTCCATACAACCACAGACCCAAACAATGAGTCAGCACTTCTGTCTTGTGCGCCCTGCTCCCTGCTGGAAGCTCTTGTTTACTACATAGTTTCCAGCAGCGAAGCAGATGAGAGAAGCAGCGAAGCTCAACTCTCAACTCAATAACAGCGTTGCCGTGAGGCGGAGGTCTTGGAAAATAAAGCAGTACTGACTTATGGATTTGATTTCTAAATAAAATTAATACAGATAGAATAACTCCATTAATGTCAATTCTGTCATTTGTACAAAGTTAAAATATATATCTTTTAACGTTGAACAATGCACTAATTCTGAAGTTTTGTAACAAACACAGACAGATGGCAAAGGATTATGGGTAAAATGTGCCTCCGCTAACACTGATTGGTTGAGTCATTCATTCTATGTAAACCAACACTTTAATGTGAGGTGTCTCGTGTGTTGGTGTTTACAGATAAATGTGCTTTTGTAAAATATGCCATTTTTTTATTTGTAAAAAAAAAAAAAAAAAAAAAAGGCATTTTCAAAAAAAAAGAGAAAAAAAAAAAAAGCCAAGTTGTAATTAGATAACCGTCTGATATAACCGGTGTCAAAAATAAATAGAACATTGCCAACTACTGGACGCTCAGTACTAGGGCGAATACTGCCATGAACACTACTGGCCAGTAGATGGCAGTAGAGACCGTGAAAACTTGCCAAAACAAAATTCCAGATAATCCGTGTCTGCTACGTTCAAGATGCATGGAATTTAATAAACGCAAACTGAATTTCGGACATCTTATATATATTACTATGGAACAAAGATGACAGACAGTGTTTGACATAAGCAAGACTCTAATAGCAAACAGGAATCGACTGCAATGATTCCAAATGAAAATAATGGAGGAGCAACCTGAGCTGCTTCTGGCATTTTTACATAAAACAAACACAATAACAACATCTATAAACCCAGAGAATATATTCACGAGAGTTTTAGGCACAATATACAAAGAGTTTAATGCTGTTGTCCATGTGGAGCCTGATCAGAGCGTCTCAAATGCATTTCTTCTGTCGTGAATGTACTGAGGTACTGATGTACTGGGCACAGCATGTCCATACTAAAACCTTCAAAATGAGTGCATTACTTTAAAACTAAAACATATATCTGATATTTTCACTTTATAAAACTTCAGACGTGATGTTAATTTCAATAACTTGTCCGAAATTAGTTTGGTTAAAATTTTAACCATAAGTTTAAACTGTATGCCTCTGGATGACTTGGGTGATATTGCCAGTGTATCAGTATGGGGTCAAAAGAAATGAGCCTTTTTGCTTTTTTGTGACCAGTTCTCCTTTGTCTGCAGGGGATAGAGAGGTTTCTTCTAGAACCAGCTCTCCTCTGTTTACGGAGGATAGAGCTGCGCATCTACTATAAAACATTTAACAGGTAGGTACTTAACTGATTTTAGATTTCATAAATGTTTGTAACTATTCAGCTTTGTTTACCATGTCTGCAAAAATAGCAGTCTAAAAATTATCGGCCCAAAACTTATCAGAAGATATTTAGCCCGATCATGGTTTTCAAAGTTATCTGAAAAGCTAATCCGATAATGAAAACATTATCTTCGATAATTAGCGGTTAGCGGATTAGCGGAACTGTGCCCACCACTGGTGGTTAACGGAACTGTGCCCACCACTGAAGACCACCAACCACCAGGAGGGCCATCCAGCCCACTCAGAGGCCAACTCCCCCAACAGCATGCTTATGGGATATGATTCCTTCTTTATGTTCTCTAATGTCATATACCAACACAGAGCAGAGTAGCTACCTAAACTCTGTAAGGGAGTTAGAGTATCTCGTCAATAGTTTTACATCCTCATTGAAGACAACTTTGGATGCAGTAGCTCCTCTGAAAAAGAGAGCTTTAAATCAGAAGTGTCTGACTCCGTGGTATAACTCACAAACTCGTAGCTTCAAGCAGATAACCCGTAAGTTGGAGAGGAAATGGCGTCTCACTAATTTAGAAGATCTTCACTTAGCCTGGAAAAAGAGTTTGTTGCTCTATAAAAAAGCCCTCCGTAAAGCTAGGACATCTTTCTACTCATCACTAATTGAAGAAAATAAGAACAACCCCAGGTTTCTTTTCAGCACTGTAGCCAGGCTGACAAAGAGTCAGAGCTCTATTGAGCTGAGTATTCCATTAACTTTAACTAGTAATGACTTCATGACTTTCTTTGCTAACAAAATTTTGACTATTAGAGAAAAAATTACTCATAACCATCCCAAAGATGTATCGTTATCTTTGGCTGCTTTCAGTGATGCCGGTATTTGGTTAGACTCTTTCTCTCCGATTGTTCTGTCTGAGTTATTTTCATTAGTTACTTCATCCAAACCATCAACATGTTTATTAGACCCCATTCCTGCCAGGCTGCTCAAGGAAGTCCTACCATTATTTAATGCTTCAATCTTAAATATGATCAATCTATCTTTGTTAGTTGGTTATGTACCACAGGCCTTTAAGGTGGCAGTAATTAAACCATTACTTAAAAAGCCATCACTTGACCCAGCTATCTTAGCTAATTATAGGCCAATCTCCAACCTTCCTTTTCTCTCAAAGATTCTTGAGAGGGTAGTTGTAAAACAGCTAACTGATCACCTGCAGAGGAATGGTCTATTTGAAGAGTTTCAGTCAGGTTTTAGAATTCATCATAGTACAGAAACAGCATTAGTGAAGGTTACAAATGATCTTCTTATGGCTTCGGACAGTGGACTTATCTCTGTGCTTGTTCTGTTGGACCTCAGTGCTGCTTTTGATACTGTTGACCATAAAATTTTATTACAGAGATTAGAGCATGTCATAGGTATTAAAGGCACTGCGCTGCGGTGGTTTGAATCATATTTGTCTAATAGATTACAGTTTGTTCATGTAAATGGGGAATCTTCTTCACAGACTAAAGTTAATTATGGAGTTCCACAAGGTTCTGTGCTAGGACCAATTTTATTCACTTTATACATGCTTCCCTTAGGCAGTATTATTAGACGGTATTGCTTAAATTTTCATTGTTACGCAGATGATACCCAGCTTTATCTATCCATGAAGCCAGAGGATACACACCAATTAGCTAAACTGCAGGATTGTCTTACAGACATAAAGACATGGATGACCTCTAATTTCCTGCTTTTAAACTCAGATAAAACTGAAGTTATTGTACTTGGCCCCACAAATCTTAGAAGCATGGTGTCTAACCAGATCGTTACTCTGGATGGCATTTCCCTGATCTCTAGTAATACTGTGAGAAATCTTGGAGTCATTTTTGATCAGGACATGTCATTCAAAGCGCATATTAAACAAATATGTAGGACTGCCTTTTTGCATTTACGCAATATCTCTAAAATCAGAAAGGTCTTGTCTCAGAGTGATGCTGAAAAACTAATTCATGCATTTATTTCCTCTAGGCTGGACTATTGTAATTCATTATTATCAGGTTGTCCTAAAAGTTCCCTAAAAAGCCTTCAGTTGGTTCAGAATGCTGCAGCTAGAGTACTGACGGGGACTAGCAGGAGAGAGCATATCTCACCCGTGTTGGCCTCTCTTCATTGGCTTCCTGTTAATTCTAGAATAGAATTTAAAATTCTTCTTCTTACTTATAAGGTTTTGAATAATCAGGTCCCATCTTATCTTAGGGACCTCGTAGTACCATATTACCCCATTAGAGCGCTTCGCTCTCAGACTGCGGGCTTACTTGTAGTTCCTAGGGTTTGTAAGAGTAGAATGGGAGGCAGAGCCTTCAGCTTTCAGGCTCCTCTCCTGTGGAACCAGCTCCCAATTCAGATCAGGGAGACAGATACCCTCTCTACTTTTAAGATTAGGCTTAAAACTTTCCTTTTCGCTAAGGCTTATAGTTAGGGCTGGATCGGGTGACCCTGGACCATCCCTTGGTTATGTTGCTTTAGACGTAGACTGTGGGGGGGGTTCCCATGATGCACTGTTTCTTTCTCTTTTTGCTCCGTATGCATCACTCTGCATTTAATCATTAGTGATCGATCTCTGCCCCCCTTCTCGGCATGTCTTTTTCCTGGTTCTTTCCCTCAGCCCCAACCAGTCTCAGCAGAAGACTGCCCCTCCCTGAGCCTGGTTCTGCTGGATGTTTCTTCCTGTTAAAAGGGAGTTTTTCCTTCCCACTGTGGCCAAGTGCTTGCTCATAGGGGGTCGTTTTGACCGTTGGGGTTTTTCATAATTATTGTATGGCCTTGCCTTACAATATGGAGCGCCTTGGGGCAACTGTTTGTTGTGATTTGGCGCTACATAAGAAAAAAAAAAAAAGTTGATTACCACCCGACCAAAAACAGCAGCATCACCTTTTTACAGGCTTCCTGTTTGAGCTTCAGCAGGTTGACCTTCAGGCACTCCTCCACCTGCCCCGTCTGCTCCTGAGCTGCCGCCTCCTCTGCACACAACTTGGAGATCTGCAGGAGAGGAGACAGGAGAGTGAACAAAAAAGAGATGTAAGGCTAGGAGAGAAGGAAACAAAGCGCACACACAGTAGGATGGTAAGAAACAGAACAGAGAGATGATGAGGAGGAGGCAGAGAGAAAAGAGAGGGAGGTGAAAAGAGGAGTGAACACAGTGGAAAGCAGAAGGGAAATATGAAAGGAAATGAGGTGGGATGAGACTCTAATGGGAAGAAAACAGGAAAGGGGGAAAGAAGGACAACAAGGACATAAGATGAGGGTAAACCTTAGGAGATAAGGAAATAAAGAAAGGTGAAGTCAGAAGAAAGGAAGGAGGATGTGGAAAGGGGAGACGTAGCAAACAGGAAACGAGAGTGCCAAGTAGGACTGAAACGATTACAATGGTCCCTCGTTTATTGCAGGAGTTACGTTCTAAAAATAACCCGCAATAGGCGAAATCCGCGAAGTAGTCAGCATTATTATTATTATTATTTTTACAATTATTATAGATGTTTTAAGGCTGTAAACCCCCCCCACTACACACTTTATACACTTTTCTCAAACAGGCATTAACATTTTCTCATTTTTCTCTCCTGTGTAAACACTCTCTTTTTTCTTCTGGGCGAGAAGATTATAAACAGACACTCGCAGAACACAATGTGCGTGCTCTCCCTTCGCTCACTGCGGCTGCGGTTACCGAGACCACGCAGCGGGCGCTGTGGATTTTGCCGCAAGAAGTCTATCCTTGCGGGCTGGCGGAGTGCTCCACATCAAAACAGCGAGCGTAGTCTCTGGACCTGTTGCCAGAGTTGTCTTCAGCTCTGCACAGCAGACAGTGGGGCGGTGTGAGTGGTCCGCTGCGGCATTTACCAAGCCGGCAGACTCAGTAAGCGCATTGGAGGCAGTGAGAGCAATCGCGGTGATGCCGACCGGTGCTGCGACCGGCCCGCCTGATAAAGACGCAGAACACGCCAAATTGCACTAAAAAAATGCGCGAAACTGCGAGGCCGCGAAAGGTGAACTGCATTATAGCGAGGGACCACTGTAGTCAAGTAACTTGAATAATTCGATTAAAAAAAAATGATCAAGGCAAATTCTGTGCCTTGAAGCTTTGTTTAACGTTGTAGTACACATGCCAAGCCTGTGTGTGGCGCTGTAACGTCCCCACAAAACCAAACAAACAGAAGACTAGAGCATGGGCATAGGCCGTATAGAGATCAGCGGTGTAAGCGCTAATCAATTTAGCACAAAAGCTACATCCTTCCAACGCGACACACAGAGTAAGATAAAGCCTTTTAGGAGAAAGAGGGTTCACGCTGAACATCTGAAATAGCTTACTGCATGTTTAAAGTGAAGCAGTGCATTTCAGTTTTTTTTTTTTTTAAACACAGTTTCGTCCACTGGCTGCTCTCCGCTCTATGTGGGGAGTGACTATCCGCGTGACAGCCAGCTGCGGTCTATTTCTGCCCGGTGTGAGCAGCTGAGCACTCCGCTCACACCGGGCGAGTCACAGCTCCATCCCCGGCCACACTGACAAAGAGTCTCTGAAAGAAGATCCTCTCTTTCTTCTGTGTTTTGCTCAGACTCGCACTGAGTGTTTCACCTTTTTAATTTTCGCTTTTGTGGGCAACACACAACACTTCACAAACATGGTAACTTAAATAAAATAATAATAAAAAACTGACTGTGAAGCTTGTATGTTCAACCTCCAGCTGAATTGCATCTGCTGAATCACAGAGAAAGAGGGATAAAAAAAATCATGCAGCGACCCAGTCCACCAACCTAAAAAAACCCCCCCAAAAAACAAAACAACAAAACTTAAAAATGGTTAAATTTTACAAGTTAGGGAAAACAAAAAACAGAAAGTCACATCCCATCACCATTTCAGCAAAATGTCAAGACTTTGGCTTACCTTTGGCTGAGCTCCTGAAACCAGGAAAGATCCAAAACTTGTAAAGATGTGAAAAAAATAATTACCCAGGAAAACAGAAAGGGACACACTAAATTCGACAATCTGTGTGATGGCGCAGTGAACTCAGCCACATGGGGTGTGCAGCCAGTACATTCTGAGTGCCGGTCCCAAGCCCGGATAAATGAGGAGGGTTGCGTCAGGAAGGGCATCCGGCGTAAAACAAGCCAACCCAACTATGCAGACTCAGAATCGAATTCCCATACCGGATCGGTCGCGGCCCGGGTTAACAACGTCCGCCACCGGTGCTATTGCCCAACAGGGTGCCGGGGGAAATTGGGCTACTGCTGGGCGAAGACGACGAAGAAGAGGAGGAAAACGTTGCCACAAACAGCGAGAGAAGAAAACTAGAAGGGTGGAAATGAGAGTGGGGACTTTGAATGTTGGTAGTATGACTGGTAAAGGGAGAGAGCTGGCTGATATGATGGAGAGGAGAAAGGTAGACATATTGTGTGTGCAAGAGACCAAGTGGAAGGGAAGTAAGAGCAGGAGCATCGGCGGTGGGTACAAGTTGTTGTACCATGGTGAGGACAGGAAGAGAAATGGTGTCGGGGTCATTTTAAAGGAAGAGTATGTTAAAAGTGTGTTGGAGGTTAAGCGAGTGTCTGACAGGGTGATGAGTGTGAAGTTGGAAATTGAAGGGGTGATGATGAATATCATCAGTGCACAGGTAGGTTGTGAGATGAAGGAGAAAGAAGATTTCTGGAGTGTGTTAGATGAGGTGGTGGAGAGTGTGCCCAAGCATGAAAGAGTGGTGATAGGAGCAGACTTCAATGGGCATGTTGGTGAAGGGAACAGAGGTGATGAGGAAGTAATGGGTAGATATGGTATCAAGGACAGGAATGGGGAAGGACAGATGGTAGTTGATTTTGCAAAAAGGATGGAAATGGCTGTGGTGAATACCTACTTTAAGAAAAGGGAGGTGCACAGGGTAACATATAAGAGTGGAGGAAGGTGCACACAGGTGGACTACATTCTTTATAGGAGATGCAAGCTAAAAGAAATCACAGACTGTAAGGTGGTAGCAGGAGAGAGTGTCACTAGACAGCATAGGATGGTTGTTTGTAGGATGACTTTAGAGGTAAAGAAGAAGAGAGTGAGAGCTCAACAAAGGATCAGATGGTGGAAGCTGAAGGAGGAAGACTGTTGTGTGAAATTTAGCGAGCAGGTGAGAGAAGCACTAGTTGGAGGGGAAGCAATTTTGGACAACTGGAAAAGTACTGCAGATGTGGTGAGGGAGACAGCTAGGGCAGTACTGGGTATGACATCTGGACAGTGGAAGGAAGACAAGGAGACTTGGTGGTGGAATGAAGAGGCCCAGGAAAGCATAAGGAGAAAGAGGCAGTCGGAGAGATGAAGAAAGTAGACAGGAGTACAAGGAGATGCGGCGTAAGGCGAGAAGAGAAGTGGCAAAAGCAAAGGAAAAGGCATATTGCGAGCTGTACAAGAAGTTGAATAGTAAGGAAGGAGAAAAGGACTTGTACCGATTGGCCAGACAAAGGGACAGAGCTGGAAAGGATGTGCAGCAGGTTAGGGTGGTAAAAGATGCACATGGTAATGTGCTGACAAGTGAGGAGTGTGTGCTGAGAAGGTGGCGGGAATATTTTGAAGAGTTGATCAATAAAGAAAATGAGCGAGAGAAAAGGCTGGATTATGTGGTGAGAGTAAATCAGGAAGTAAAAGAGATTAGCAAGGATGAAGTGAGGGCTGCTATGAAGAGGATGAAGAGTGGAAAGGCAGTTGGTCCAGATGACATTCCAATGGAGGCATGGAAATGTCTAGGAGAGATGGCAGTAGAGTTTCTAACCAGATTGTTTAATAAAATCTTGGAAAGTGAGAGGATGCCTGAGGAGTGGAGACAAAGTGTGCTGGTTCCTATTTTCAAGAACAAGGGTGATGTGCAGAGCTGCAGTAACTACAGAGGCATAAAGCTGGTCAGCCACAGCATGAAGTTATGGGAAAGAGTAGTAGAAGCTAGGCTTAGAAAACAGGTGAAGATCTGTGAGCAGCAATATGGTTTCATGCCGAGAAAGAGCACTACAGATGCAATGTTTGCTCTGAGAATACTGTTGGAAAAGTACAGAGAAGGACAGAAAGAGTTACATTGTGTGTTTGTGGACTTAGAAAAAGCTTATGATAGGGTGCCAAGAGAAGAGTTGTGGCATTGTATGAGGAAGTCTGGAGTGGCAGAGAAGTACGTTAGGGTAGTGCAGGACATGTACAAGAATAATGTGACAGCGGTGAGATGCGCAGTCGGAATGACAGACTCATTCAAGGTGGAGGTGGGATTACACCAAGGATCAGCTCTGAGTCCTTTCTTGTTTGCAGTGGTGATGGACAGGTTGACGGATTAGATCAGACAGGAGTCCCCATGGACTATGATGTTTGCAGATGACATTGTGATCTGTAGTGAGAGTAGAGAGCAAGTTGAGTCTAGTCTGGAGAAGTGGAGATATGCTTTGGAGAGAAGTGGAATGAAAGTCAGTAGAAGCAAGACTGAGTACATGTGTGTGAATGAGAGGGAGCCCAGTGGAATAGTGCAGTTACAAGGAGTAGAAGTGGTGAAAGTAGATGAGTTTAAATATTTGGGGTCAACTGTTCAAAGTAATGAGAGTGTGGTAGAGAGGTGAAGAAGAGAGTGCAGGCAGGGTGGAGTGGGTGGAGAAAGGTGGCAGGAGTGATTTGTGACCGAAGAATATCAGCAAGAGTGAAGGGGAAAGTTTACAAAACAGTAGTGAGACCAGCTATGTTGTATGGTTTAGAGACAGTGGCACTAACAAAAAGACAGGAGGCAGAGCTGGAGGTGGCAGAGCTGAAGATGTTGAGATTCTCTTTGGGAGTGACAAGAATGGACAAGATTAGGAATGAACATATCAGAGGGACAGCTCAGGTGGCACAGTTTGGAGACAAAGTCAGAGAGGCGAGATTGAGATGGTTTGGACATGTGCAGAGGAGGGACCCAGGGTATATAGGGAGAAGGATGCTGAGGATGGAGCCACCAGGCAGGAGGAGAAGAGGGAGACCAAAGAGGAGGTTCATGGATGTGCTGAGAGAGGACATGCAGGTGGTTGGTGTGACAGAGGAAGATACAGAGGACAGGGTGAGATGGAAACGATTGATCTGCTGTGGCGACCCCTAACGGGAACAGCCGAAAGACAAAGAAGAAGAAGAATTGTGATGGTGCATCGACATTGTGCCATTGCTTAGGGAGAGCCCTGGACTGTTGATGTTAAAAAAATGCAAAAGCATTTTTTATCCGATTACTCGATTAATTGCCAGAATATTTCAATTTATTTTCATTTATATAGCGCTAAATCACAACATAGTTGCCTCAAAGCACTTCACACAGGCAAGGTCTAACCTTACCAACCCCCAGAGCAACAGTGGTAAGGATAAACACCCACTGAGGAAGAAACCTCAAGCAGACCAGACTCAAAGGGGTGACCCTCTGCTTGAGCCATGCTATAAACATAATTTAAAGAACAATTCTTGGACAAATATACAAGAAATGCTATTGGCGCAGAGGACAAGAGGATCGCCAACACAAATACAACTCCCATCTCTGGATGGAGCTGCACCTTAAACAGAGAGAAAAAACAGAATCAGGCATCAGAAAGACAAAAAATATTGTATAATTTGCCAGCATTAAACAACAAGAAAAACAGAGAAATACTAAGGTGATCGCCGGCCACTAGCCCTAAACTTCACTAAAAGACCCAGAATTTAGGTAAAATTGAGGCCGCAGCCCACTCCAATTACTAATAAATGAATTGAAAGAGTAAAAAGCGTAAAACAAAACTGTACCAGTATGCTAGCCATATGAAAGGGAAAATAAGTGCGTCTTAAGTCTGGAGTTGAAAATCTCCACAGAATCTGACTGTTTTATTGACTCAGGGAGATCATTCCACAGAACAGGGGCACGATAAGAGAAAGCTCTGTGACCCGCAGACTTCTTATTCACCTTAGGGACACAAAGTAGTCCTGCACCCTGAGAATGTAAAGCCCGGGCCGGTACGTAAGGTTTAATTAGGTCAGCTAGGTAGGGAGGTGCCAGTCCATGAATAATTTTATAGGTTAGTAGCAGAACCTTAAAATCTGATTTCACTGGGACAGGAAGCCAGTGAAGGGATGCCAAAATGGGTGTAATGTGGTTGTACTTTCTGCTTCGTGTTAAAAGTCTGGCTGCAGCATTTTGAACCAATTGGAGACCCTAATGCTAGACTAGAATATTCGATAGAATACTCAATTACTAAAATAATTGATAGCTGCAGCCCTAGTGCCAAGGGCCCCGTGGGTTACCAGCTCAATTAAAGCCTAAAACAAAATGGCCATTTTCCACATTTGAAAATGGCCGCCATTTCCAAATGAACAAATCTACGCAAATAATTTGGTAAAGGAACAATGTCAATGACCGATATTGTGCCCTTGTTGAATTAAAAGAAAAGTTAATGGACAGTTTTTGAAGAAATCCAAATTTTGGGTCCAAATACCCTAATTGGCTGTTTTTGGCATAAAAATGGCTGCCACTTCCAAATGAACAAATCTATGAATATGATTTTTAGACATGAAATATGTCAATGACCCATATTCTTCCTTGCCAAATAATTAAAAAAAGTTATAAGACAGTTTGTGGGATATCGCAATAAATGGATGGTAACCCACAAAAATCACACTGATAATGGAGAAGAAAGAAAAGGAGAAACCATATGTGAGGAGAAAGGGAATATGACAAGGGGAGAGAAGCGGAAAAAGGATACAATGGCGTAAAACTGTGAGAGTGAGTTATGGTGGGAGGAAGTGATAGATGTGGGAGCACCTCCTCTGAGCAGTGCATCTGCAGCTGTGGGTCCAATCTGTAGTCCAGAGCGGACTCCTGGAGGATCACTCTGATCTGATCTTCACAGTCTGAGGACAACCTCTACACAAACATTTACACCACAGAAAACAAAACGTCCCACAGTCTGTATATCGCTGTTGACTGTAATCAGGTTTTACACCAGAGATGGAGGACTGACCTGGTCCGTATATTTGAGTTTGAGGCAGGTGATGACTTGACCTTCCAGCTCGTTGTCCTCGCTCGCCTTGTTCAGGATGGACTGACAGAACTTCGGTATGTCAGCTCGACAGGCCTTCCTTAAGACCGGATTTAACCTGTAGTCTGGAGGAGCAGGTGTTGCTCAGCATTAATTAATCAATCAATCAATTCAAACATTTTTTTTTTTTGCAGAGCTACACAGTGTTCCCCCAACAAGCCTATGAGAGATCAGTGATGTGCACGGACGGTCAGTTTATCTTGTGAGCTGAGAAGCATCCAGACACTGTTTAGAGGATTTATCTTAGCACCATCTTAGCAGCTAAACACTGTGACTTATGCAACTTGGCAGATTAAGGCGGACCACTTAAACTGCACAAACCTTGTGACAACCTGGCTAACCCTACCCAAATACAAAAATAAATATGACACAGAGTGCACTGTAGACGGCCTGTCAGCCCATCTGTACACATGAGCTTCTGCAGATGTTATTGCCTTAATTTTAGTGTCAAACTGTTTTCATTGACACTAATGGAACACTTTCTAAGATACTAAAACATTATCATGGCACTCGCCCAAAGCAATAAAATGCACATGCTACTCAGCTCTGAATAACCACTGAGGATAGAGACCAGACAATTGGTTTGAATTCCTCAGAAACTCCAAGCTTTTATTTATGTCTATTAAAACATTTCATGAAACTTACCAGAAATTTATGGTTTCACATTTGACATCCAATAGAAATATGACCCCCTCACTGTATTTGTAAACCTTGGGAAAGCTCAAGCAAGCACCCACCAAAATGCAGTGATCCCCTACAGTGCATCCAGAAAGTATTCACAGCGCTTCATGTTTCCCACATTTTATGTCACAGCCTTATTCCAAAATGAAATGAAATCAAGTTTGTTTTTTCCCATCAGAATTCCATACACAGTACCCCATAATGACAATGTGAAAAAAGTTTTTATTTTTGCAAATTTATTAACAATAATAAAAATACCCCCCCCCACCCCCCCCCCCCCCCCCCCCAAAAAAAAAGAAATCACATGTATATAAGTATTCACAGCCTTTGCCATGAAGCTCAAAATTGAGGTCAGGTGCATCCTGTTTCCACTGATTATCCTTGAGATGTTTCTATAGCTTACCTCCGAGACAGGATTGTCTTGAGGTATAAATCTGGGGAAGGGTACAGAAACATTTCTGTTGCTTTGAAGGTCCCAATGAGCAGAGTGGCCTCCATCATCTGTAAATGGAAGACGTTCTGATGCACCAGGACTCTTCCTAGAGCTGACTGCCTGTCTAAACTGTGCAATAGGGTCATGGTCACCCTCAGAGCTCCAGCATTCCTCCTGGGAAGGAGGAGAACCTTCCAGAAGGAGAACCAGTTCGGGACACTGGAGCGGCCATTGTTTTTGAGGGTGTTTATTGGAAAATGATCATTTCTCTACACTGATTGTAGACTGTCCATAAAGCCGCGCAGGTTTCGATCTGAATTAATAACATCATTTTATAACAACATTTTATTGAGTCTTAAAGTAAATAAATATGAAATTGGTCACCGGATCCTTAAACTCTGGACATAAATAAACTCTACATGGTGGATCCTTGATCTCTGGACATAAATAGAAATAAACAAAATCTGTAGTTTTTCTCAAAAGCATTTCCTTTCAGACATTATTGGCATGAATGTCTTTCCATACATCTGAGCTGCGCTCTTGCAGCCAGCTGTGCTGCACATCAGGATGTAATTCATAAAGAATGCAGAACGTCTCATTTTGGGAGGAACAAAAAAGTTTTAGTCGATTGTAGTTTATTGTCTGTATTACAGCGTTTGAAAAGAGGTATCATTTTATTTAAAGTGGCAATTCGTTTTGAAGTCATTAATTCTGACCAGACTATGTCTCAGCAGAGAGCAGCGTTTGGAGCTGTGTCAACGGAACGGAGGACGATTCTCGTTTCTTGACTGCAAAAAGATAAGAGTCCCAGTTAGTGACTTTAATCCACACAAAAGTGACTCATGATTGACATATTTTAATGGCTTTCAGAGGGGTTAAGAAGCAGACTTGCCACTTCTGAAGAGCAGTGAATCAAAGAACCAACGAAGCAGTAGATCGAAGCACTGCTTCATTGGTTCAAGTTTCAAAGTGGAGTCACGCCACAGAAGCGGGTGATTACAGACCCGCTGCAGGGTCTGTAATCAATGTAGAGAAACGATCATTTTCCCAAAAAACACCCTCAAAAACAATGGCTGCTCTGAAGGACCGATAAGGGAATCATTAAGCAAAAAGACTATTGATATCGGTGGATCGAATCAATTCTTAACAATACCTGAAAAGAACTGGTTCTCGATATGCAACCCTAATCAGGAACGGGGTGAATCGTATCACATCATATCGTTAGTATCGTCATGTATCGCTGTATGTACAGTATCACTGGTAGTGTATTGAGGTGCGTATTGAATCACTGTCTGTGATGAGATTCACATGCCTACCCATCCAACCTGATGGAGCTTGAGATGTGCTGCAAAGTGGAATGGGCAAAACTGCCCAAAGATAGGTGCACTAAGCTTGTGGCATCATATTCAAGAAGACTTGAGGCTGTAACTGCTGGCAAAGGTGCATCAACAAAGTACTGAGCAAAGAGTGGGAACATGTGATTTCATGTACGGGTGATTCTTTAACTACGGGCACTATTGGCCTTGTAAATGTAATTTCCACCACACCATTGCCTTACAATATAAAGCGCCTTGGGGCAACTGTTCGTTGTGATTTGGCGCTATATACATGTGCTCTGATGTCACTGTTTATCTCCATAGAAGCTACCCAATCTTTCATACAAACTGTTTAAAGGGACATTACAGTGTTGTGGTGGAAATTACGGCAATAGTGTGGGACAACTACATTTTGTTTAAAAAAATCACAACAGTTGTATGACATTGAATACCCCAATTATGTTTTGATTATTTTACTGATATTTTATTCAGAGATATTTTAAAACATTAGAAAAAACGTTTCTTTACCATTCATTTGTTGTGAAAGTGTAGGTACACGGACCCACAACAGGGGGCGCAATGAACGGACAATGGAGAAAAGTAAGAACAAGTTTTACTGTTGTGAAAATAGCACAACTGATACAACAATTAGCAATTTGTAAGCCGAAATCTGCTGGTGTCTTGTGGGCAGGCCCGAAGGTAGGAGACGTCCGTCCTAGTTGAACCGGAACCACCCAGATCTCTTCTGCCACCGAAACCCAGAAGTACTGGAACCGCCAAGTCCCGAATTCCCAGGTGGCCACTGCCTCCGCTCATCGGATCCGGTACTGCTGGTGGGAAAGAACACAAACACACAGGTTGGGATGCGACCGCACCCAGTAGATGAGAGGGGCAAAGCCGCCTCCACCTCTTGTCACACTGAAGCAGGAAAGGTGAGTACTTATCCGAACACTTGGCCTTCCGCTGTCCTGAAAAGTTTATAATGTATCGTCACAAAGATACAGTATCTGTTGCAGAGGTGATTACCTTAAACTCAAGGTGATATCTCGGCACTGAGGTGGAGACGCTGTCCTGCTGATATACCTCCGTACTGAGTGAAGTCAGCTGTGTCCAGTAATGGGTGACAGCTGTCATCCTGGCTGCTCTCATCAGGCGGCGGCGCCCTCTGGTGCCTGGAGCCCGCACTCCAGGCAGGGCGCCCTCTGGTGGTGATGGGCCAGCAGTACCTCCTCTTCAGCGGCCCACACACAACATCATTTTTATCACTGAAGATCAAAAGTCTGGGTGTGGGACAAGCACAAAACGGCAATATTTGCATATAATGATGCGAAAATGATGAAATGATGAGAAAAGGTGAAAAAGTCATCATAGACTACTAGAACAAGTTTCTTAACACACTTTCATTGTAAAGATAACTATAAAAGTGTGAAATGTCCCCTTTTTTCTGTTTTTCATACAATATGATCAAAGGACATAATAAGTGCCCATAGTCTAAGAATCACCCGTACATGTGATTTCTTCTTTTTTTTTTGTTTGTTTTTTTTTTAAATAAATTTGCAAAACTTTTTATTTTTTTACTTTTTTCATGTTGTCATTATGGGGTGTTGTGAGTAGAAGTTTGAGGGGAAACAGTTTACTCCATTTTGGAATAAGGCTGTAACATAATGAAATGTGGAAAACGTGAAGCGCTGTGAATACTTTCTGGATACACCGTAACTTAACCGTTAGAAAGTTAACTAAAAAAACACTAAACCCTATAGTCTTGTAATTAATGAAATTAAAATAGCATACAGGACAAACAGTTTCAAATCCAGTGAACTCTTTTGATTATTACAGAATATTCCACAGACATGTTTGTTTGCCACCTGCTACATGGTTCTTAATGCTGGATTGATGACTAGGAACAGGTGTAGTTGTCAGTGAAAAACAGTATTTGCACACATAAATGTACTAAATCAGAGAAGTAAGCCATTATTTTTGGTTTGTTTCACAGTGGTTATGCTCTAATATTCAAACATGGTCACACCTCCACAAAACCGTGTGGGAAGGACTTTATTAATTTATCTGTGGCTTTTAATGGATCCTGCAGCAGTGAAGGAAAGAAAAAAAAAAAAAAGATATGCATTTTGGTTTAGGCTCAGGAATATTTAAATAATTGTGCAATACATGTCTTTAATCTTTTGTATGACAGCTCTGCAATACTGTACTGTTTCGTATTAGAATTACAGAAAGTGTTTTAAATAGTTTTTTTTTTTTTTTTGGTGACATTTTATTCACTACAGTTTATTGTAATCTGAAGACAAACCTTTCAATATAATTTACCTTTTGATTTTTCACAGACAAGTCTGTGATTTCTGTCCTGCAACAGTCACTAATAATCTCTGCAAACTCCTGAGGAACGTATGTGAGGGTCTTCTGCAAAGTTCGGTTTCAAAACAAATGCAGTGGGATGGGGCAGGAAACTGGGACTTGACGTCTTGGTTTTACACTTTCAAAGCAGCGCCCCCTGTGGGAACAAAGCTTTCTCTGGGGCTGTGTACCTGTGTTCTGCGTGATCTGTCTCTTGGTGATCATCTGTTTGCATTTGGGATCCATCAGCTCGCTGTTCTTGTTCTGTTTCAGACAGTGAAGAACATTCCTGGCATCGGCCTCTGCACAGAAGCGCTGCAGGAGAGAGCACACGGTTTCATTTCTGGATGTGTAGATGCCAAATGGCCAGAAAAATAGGCACGTCTGCTCGGTATCCTTCAGTCCAACCAAACAGACTTCTAATACACAAACTTTATGAAACTGTTGCTTCACGTCTCTGTGTTGTTGAAGTACAAGAGAGACAAAAGGGTTCTTAATATTTTGGCTCCTCCATACAGCACACATAATGCTTCCACAAACTAACTACAGCCTCTCCTGCTGCTCCTTCTCATCCTCCTCCTCACCTTGATCATCTGCTTGCAGACTCTCATCAGCTGGTAGTCCAGCTCAGGGTCAGTCATCTCCACCTCCTGGAGCCTGAAGATCTGCTGATGGCAGCGCTGACTGAGCTGTTTCTTCTGCTCCTTCAGACACTCGATCATCTGAGGAGGCAGCACACGGTACAAGAATATGAGAAGGAAGGAAGAAGGATGGACAGAGTAAGAGAAGGGGAAGGTAAAAGATCAGAGTTTAGAAAGCCAAAGTTAGAGGTAGGCGAGAGGAGGATAGGAAGGAGTAAGGAATAAAGGAAGAAGATGAGGATAGATGGAGAGGAAGGAGGGTAAAAGGGGCATAAGGACAACAGTATAAAAAAAGTTCGGGAGAGAGAGGAGGAGGAGGAAGAGAACAGCAAAAGAAGGGAGGAAAGAAGAGTAGTACAGGTGGTGTATGGTCAGAAACAAGAAAGTTAAGTACAACACGGGGGGGGGGGGGGGAATAGGAGGAGGAGAACATGAAGGACACTAAAGGTTTGAGAGTCGTTTCTGATGGTGACAGTGATGCTCACCTGAGCGTTTCCAAAGGCCACGTTGGAACACAGGCGGGTAATGTCAGGCTTACAGGGCTCATAGAGGTCAGGATCCAACCGAATGTCCTCCGACTGACAGGAGAGCATGAGGAGCAACACAGAGAGAGAAGGCGAGGACGTCAACAACCACCTCAAATATCCATCCATCCATCCATTTTCTTCCGCTTTATCCGGAGTCGGGTCGCGGGGTAGCAGCTCAAGCAAAGCCGCCCAGACCTCCCCATCCACACACACATCCCCCAGCTCCTCCGGGGGAACCCCAAGGCGTTCCCAAGCCAGCCGAGAGATGTAGTCCCTCCAGCGTGTCCTGGGTCTTCCCCGGGGCCTCCTCCCAATGGGACGTGCCCGGATGTCCAGGGGGCATCCGGAAAAGATACCCGAGCCACCTCAACTGACTCCTTTCAATGTGGAGGAGCAGCGGCTCGACTCCAAGCTCGTCCCGAGTGACCGAGCTCCTCACCCTATCTCTAAGGGAGCGCCCAGCCACCCTGCGGAGGAAACTCATCTCGGCCGCTTGTACTCGCGATTTCGTTCTTTCGGTCATGAGCCAAATCTCATGAACATAGGTGAGGATCGGAACGTAGATCGATCGGTAAATCGAGAGCTTTGCCCCCCTACTCAGCTCTCTCTTCACCACGACGGTCCGATACAGCGTCCGCATCACTGCAGATGCTGCACGGATCCGTCTATCGATCTCACGCTCCATCCCTCCCTCACTCGTGAACAAGACCCCGAGATACTTAAACTCCTCTACTTGAGGCACGGACACTCCACCGACCTGAAGAGGGCAAAGCACCTTTTTCCGGTCGAGAACCATGGCCTCGGATTTGGAGGTGCTGATTTTCATTCTGGACGCTTCACACTCGGCTGCAAACCGCCCCAGTGCACGCTGAAGGTCCTGATTTGACAAAGCCAACAGAACCACATCGTCCGCAAACAGCAGAGACGAGATTCTGTGGTTCCCAAACCAGACCCCCTCTACACCCTGGCTGCGCCTAGAAATTCTGTCCATAAAAATAATGAACAGAACCGGTGACAAAGGGCAGCACTGGCGGAGGCCAACGTGCACTGGAAACAGGTTTGACCTACTACCAGCAATGCGAACCTAGCTCCTGCTGCGGTCGTACAGGGACCGGATACCCCTTAGCAAAGGACCCCGGACCCCGTACTCCCGGAGCACTCCCCACAGGGTGCCCCGAGGGACACGGTCGAACGCCTTCTCCAGATCCACAAAACACATGTCGACTGGTTGGGCCACCTCATATATTCGCCTAAAAATTAACAGAATACTAACAACTAAATCCAGGCTTTTCCTATGACATCGGACCAGTGACAGCCAATCGGGTTACAGATATTTAAAGGAACACTCACTCATAATTGATCAAGCACAAAATAGTGTCTCCAAATCCTTCTTTTTAATCACTATGGCACTTTTATTTTGAAGGTGGGCAATAATGTGCCATGTTGGAGGTGTGAGGGCCGTTTGCAAATGCCACAGTCCCAAATGTCTTTGGCACTCAAAACCAGAACTAATGATTTTCCACAAAAGTCCCTATCACTGTTCTCACCACAGTCAATGGGCCAAGCAGATTTTCAGTACCACTTAACGAAACAACACTTACAATCCAGCCTTAGTATACCACAGCCTACACAAAAACAGGATTAACAAATGGAATAGTTTTGACCATGTTGAATGTTTGGGCTCTGTAGTAATGGTCATATTAATGGCATAATATGAAATATGTTACTCCGTAACGTGATGATGAAGCAGAACATATGATACAAACTATTACTGTTTAAACCCATATTAGCTCAACCAATAATTTGAATCACGTTTTACCAGTACTGGAATAATTCTGACCCCTGTACAAACTGACCGTTGTCACTGTTTCTGCTGTTTTTACCCCAAAATGTGCTTCATTGAGCCCTACCTGATTACAGCTGCCACCCTGGGATGGCCATCATACATTTTTGTGTACCCCATGGTACACCGAGGCTGGATTGTAAGTGTTGTTTAACCCCCCTAAGTGGTACCAAACTGGTCAAAATTGGCTTTGGACTCTTGAGCTACCAGATCTAAATGGACTTTAGGGGCAGGGCACTGATTAGTTACAACCTTTCTGACGACTATCTGACCACTGTGCTATTTTCATCAAGTATTTCCTCAATTCATGGGGCACGATTTCCCAAATTAAATCAACAGAACACAATAAATCAAGCACATTATATCAACAATAACAAAATCGTGATGTGAAAGTATGCTGCACAAAAATAAACCTACAAGTTTATGGCTTCCCTTGTCATAATCACACAATGAGATCGACCATAATCATAATATGGCAGAAATCCACCTGTAAACGTACGTCTTGGACGCATGCAGTTTCAACTGAAGCTGGTGGAAAAGCAAACCACAACTAACAACACTTCGGTACGATTTGTAGTTCCAGTTACTCTCGCTTTAACCCTAAAGCGACAGAGCTATTTTAGCGACCAATATGACTGAGTGGGGTTATTTATAACCCCTTGACTTTATATTGGAATACTTCAATCTCCAATAGTAGAGAAGCTTGAATCTTCGACTGGACTGGGTTGCTCGACGCGAGGACGTTTCGCTTCAAATCGCAGAAGCTTCCTCAGCTTAAATTCTTGCTCTGGTGGTCTGACTTCTGTCTTGACTCTTGTAGAGAAGAATAATCAAGAAGTCACAAATGCTGGAGTTTTAAACCTAACCAGACCCCTCCTACCGAGCGGCAGACTGCTATAGGCTAGTGACTAAACAATAGCTCTAATCAGCACTTATTGTGCTCTAGTTAGCACCCTCCTAATGACAGGGCAGCTGTCCCTCTCCTGATGGCTCCCTTGATGACTCTGCTGATGACGTGAATGACTCATTACCATGAACAAAAGACTGAAACTGCTTTGACCTGACTACCCATTGTAAACAGGGGATAAAGCGTGCCTCAGACCCCCTCCCCAGTTAAGGCTGGGTTTCAAACGTTTCACAAAGAATGCCTCCTTGACCCCTTTCTCAAACTATTTCTTCTAAAAATATTTTAACTTCCTAACTTCCTAACTTAGGAAGTTAAAATATTAGCCAGAGAGAAGAAATGGTTTGAGAGAGGGGTCAAGGAGGCATTCTTTGTGAAATGTTTGAAACCCAGCCTTAACCGGGGAGGGGATCTGATTAAAATTATAAAAATGGTGCACAAAAGTATATTCCACACTTGGGGGTTAAAGAGTCACTTATGTCTAAGGATATAGTAGACTTGATGCCCAAATGACAAATTATATATTATATATCTCTGTACCATTTCCAGCTCCTCCACCCGCAGCTGTTTCCGACATTTGAGGGAAACCCGCTGCTCCTTGGCCTCCTGCAGTGTGTCGTTCCTCACTGTGGTGCTCAAACAGATGACAACATCCACCCTGCAGGGAAACACAACAGTGTGAATTACATCCACACACACATATCGTGTCAACAGGTCACAAAACACGTCCACCGATCACAAAGAGGACAAACAAATGTTAAAAACAGAAGCTTCTCATGAAGGTACAAGTTGGACTGGAACTCACTTCTTCTTGATGTTGGGACACAAGCGGAGGACGTCCTCCTTACAGGCCATCTTGAACTTATACGAAAAGCGGAAATCCTTCATCTGAATCTGAGAGTTGAGCAAAGTGTATTTTGTGGGCGTGGGGGGAGCACAGACACATTAATGTCATTCTTTTACAGCAGAGACAAACTGTGCAGCAACACAACAGCTTTTACACTTTTTTAATTTAAAGTCTTCTGACCTGGATCTTGTTCAGCTTGTTTATTGTACATTACTGTTGCAGAAAGTAGACAATTAAATCATTACAGTGGGAGGTGATGGTCTAGTGGTTAAGCGCTGGGCTTCAAACCAGAGGATCCTCGGTTCAAAACCCAGTCAGACCGGAAAATAATTAAGGGCCCTTGGGCAAGGACCTTAATCCCCTAGTTACTTCCAGTGTGTGGTGAGCGCCTTGCATGGCAGCACCCTGACATCACTGTATGAGTGTTAATGGGTGAATGTGAGGCATAATTGTAAAGCGCTTTGAGCTTCTCATGCAGATGGGAAAGCGCTATATAAATGCAGTCCATTTACTTATATGCAGATTCAGATTGAGGAGGGGGCAAAACACAGATTAACGCAAAAAATAAAATAATCGACTGAAGATATTGTACGCTAATCTAAAGAGTGATTATGAACATACTGAAAAGATTTAAAGATTAACATGAAAGGAGATAAAACATCATTTGCAAAGTGTAAAGGTCCATCTGAATCTAACTATTTAACAAATTCAAAATTTTCAACAATCAAGCTTCCGGGGGCCTCATGTACAAAGCGTGCTAACGCACAAAAACCTGGTGGATGCCCGTCTCCACGTCCATGTGCAAATGTATCAAAAGTGACGCGAGAGTGGAAATGTGCAGTGCGTCACTCAAAAATCCAGGCTGGCGTGCGCACGTTTCTACAGCTATTGTTCCACTGTGGACATGTAGAGGTGATGCTGGGAACCATTAATAGTGTGAAAACATGAAGTCATCAGAGTGATGTGTACATCAGAGACACAATGAACATTTAACACACCCACGTGTTTGTAATTATACAGATGGAGATAAAAGCATGCGCAAAGTGATGCGTAAAATGGCACTAACAGTGGCTGCGTTAGTGTTGTTAAAGCACCCTGCAAATGGTGCAATCCGCCATAAGCGTGTATTCAGGGAACACAAGGATTTACTTGTAAATAACAATAACTGGCTCATGAACCGATTTCAATTACCAAGGCTGCCGTTACTGGAGTGACACACAGAACTGCAGTCGGCCCAGAACGCAATACAGCGAGGAGCCAGGGGTTGTCTGTGCCCACACAGGTGCTGACCATAACTGGGCTTCCTGGCATCATGGGCATTGCAGCGTGAGCTGGCTGAGCAGTCAGGCACATGCCTGACTGATCAGCCAGTCAACCTTGCACTGAGCCACCATCTGTGTGGAACGCAATCATTCAAATCTCATCCAGGTACATTGCTACATTATAGCGCATTCTGCAGCAAGGGCCAGTTTCCCGAATGTAATCGGCGCTATTAACTGAGCACATATTGCTATGAAGGCGCCATTACATGATGAATTTGCACAAATTCACCTCAGGCTGGGGGTGTGGTGTGCAATGACGAGGGGGAGCTGCTTGGTGGTTAAATAGTTTATCCGTGTAATTGTTCCAAATGAAAACCAGCGTGGACACGTGTTTGCGTAGTCTGATGTGACGTCGTGGGGAATCCCTGCTCCAAGGGCACTTATTTGCATGAAATTGCATATTTAAATAGGTCGTGGCCAGGGAGGAGTTTGGTACCACGCTCAATTCCACGTTCAGTGGGATGTACAAACAAAACGTGCATGAATTCATGCCTACGCACACTTTGATACATCTGAATATATTTATGCTTATGCCAAATTCAGGGTTTTGGCGTACGCCAACTTTTAGTAGAAAGTCAACGTTAGTCTTTGTACATGAGGCCCCAGATGTCCTGCTACTTAAAAATAACCAAAAGATAAATATATAGACACACACCAGTGAAATGAATAAATGCTGGTCTTGAATATGCAATTCATATGCATAAATTTATTAACTACCCACTCACTCATCCTCAACCGATTACTCCAATTAAAGGTAGTGGGGGCTGGAGCCTATCCCAGCAGTCATAGGGCATAAGCTGGGGTACACCCTGGACAAGATGCCAGTCTTTCACAGGGCCACATACAAACAAACAAACACATCAACACCTGCACGCACACCTACAGACAATTTAAAGTTTCCAATCCACCTAACCTGCATGTCTTTGGATGTGGGAGGAACCCACACAAACACGGAGAGAACATGCAAACTCCACACAGAAAGGCCACAGGTGGGATTCAAATCCCGTGACCTTCTTGCTGTGAGGCAACAGTGCTAACCACTAAGCCACCGTGCTGCCCAAATTGATTAACTAGAGTTCTCAAATTAACTCGTGCACAAATGAACTGCATTCATTTATCACTTGCACATCACAGATCCCTCATTATGGATTTATCACAAAATGTTGTTCAAGCTACACACAAAAGTTCTGTATCTTCACATCACCACCCAACTGAGGATTTATACAAACATTTTCTCCTCTTACTAATGACTGTGAGCTTTGTCGCATCTCCTCTGAGGAGGCAACCACACAGTATTACTGAAGGAACTTTATCTCTGGAATCGGCATAAATGTAAATTTCTAATGTAAAAAAAAAAAAAAAACAGAGGAAAAGAGAAAATGATGAGATGACAACAAACCAGCTGGAAGTGTGTAATGCCCACTAAACACTTGTCGTTCATCTCCTTCTGGTGTTTATTCTGAACCAGACACTCCATCAGGTCGCCTGAATCAACCTGGGTATCAGCTACATCCTGCACACATAGAAAATATTTATCATTTTAATGTTTTCGACTTTACGACAGATAATTAGACTTTTCTTTGACCATCATGATCAAGACCCTCAGACACCTTCACCTTGGCAGATACCAGGTCACATTTCTGTTTTATGTCTGTTCTGGCAGGAAAGCTTCAGACCACAGGTGCCTCATAAAACAGCAACAAAGATTTTCTACTCAGGTCTTCTATCTTCTCACGATTGATCTGTATATTGATTTGGCCCAAGTTTTATGCCGGATGCAACTCTATTTTACATGGAAACAAATGAACAAACCGCTCGACCACCACACTGCTGCCAACAGAGATTTCCACAAATGCTGCTTCTCCTCAGTGTTATAAATTATTTACTAAACTAGTTCCAGGTCCATTTCACAATTTCACAACAAGAAAGACCACATTAAACTGCCCTTTTTTGTTTTAAATAAATGATTGGGGGGGGGGACTTAGTACGAGGCTCAAGCACGGGCTTGAAATGGAGATGTGTCACAATTAAAGCGTTTGCTATATGAGCGATCATGACAGCATCACTACTTTGAGCTTTTCTTCATATCTTTGGTAATTGCTAGGCTCCAGAGATAAAATACAATTAGCAGTCACACACACTCACTTCAAGCAAATATGAAAAAACATCTTAAATAACAAACATGAATTTTCCCAAACAGCAGATTCCACACTGGGTACAGAGATTCAAATAAAACCCTGTCTTTAATCCGATCACGAAAAAGAATTGTCCCAAACACTAAGGCTAATATATTACTAGAGGCTGAGCTTCTACTTATTGTAAAGCAGTGTAAACAAGAAAGAGAAATAATAGATTTTTAAGGCAGAAGAAGAAGAAAAACAGCATTCTTTGTTCTTAAGAAATAATATTTCTGAACTGGAAGACTGAACTCTTTAATAAAAAGAGAGAATATAATTTTTTTACTCTATTTGGAACATGTGGACGATGTGAAACAACTTTTAGAAGTCCTGTGTGATGTGAGTTATCTTTTACAAATGTACTGCAACAGACTTTACAAACATTTAATTGCATTTCACATTTACCACATTTATTTACCTCATTTATCTGTTCAGTGGCTTAAAGAAGCAGTTTACTCACGTTTTGTTCCTGGTACAATAAAGGTGCACTGACACTGATTCATGCACTTGCACAACCTGTGTCATGCAGGAGAGTAAACTCGTCTTTAATGGGTGCAGACTGAACATGAGAGGGGCGCTGGCGCATGCAACTGTGCAAAGAGAATTTTGAAATGTTCAAAAAATCCTTCACGCATAAATGTCGTGCTATGTGGTGTGATGTGCTCACCAACACGACATGCAGCTCACCAAGTGGAGTAAAAAAGAAGTGAACAGAGCGAGTGGTTGCATCAGCGGATCACATCAGAGCGCAGCTCGTCTGAATGATTATAAGGAGATGTTAAATCTATCATAAATATACTTTAACAGCTGCAGACAAGAAGGAAAGAACATGCAACTGTTTTACCAAGTCATGACAATGTAAACATGGCAAATAATTACCTTTATAGACAGCTCCAAATGCTTTCTCCAGCTTATTCAGTGCGCGTGTGAACGCCACTGCTGGAGCGGTCCTCTGTGATTCAGGAAGCGATTAGAGCCGTTTTTATACAACCCCAATTCCAATGAAGTTGGGACGTTGTGTAAAACGTAAATAAAAACAGAATACAATGACAAATAATAAAATGAATACAACGCAAATCCTCTTCAACCTATATTCAATTGAATACACCACAAAGACAAGATATTTAATAAAAAAGAAGAAATAACTGGTGCAGCACAGAAATAAGTGCAAAAAGTCTTTAATAAGGTGCTGAAAAAAATGTTCAATGGGACTGACGTTTCGATGTGAGAGTCACATCTTCCTCAGAGTCCAGATGTGACTCTCACATCGAAACGTCAGTCCCTTTGAACATTTTTTTTCAGCACCTTATTAAAGACTTTTTGCACTTATTTCTGTGCTGCACCAGTTATTTCTTCTTTTTTACAAATTGCTCCTGCCTGGTTGCACCAGATTTGTTTGTGCTGTGCAGAAGCGTGGTGAACTTTTTGTCTTTGCTTTACAAGATATTTAATGTTCAAACTGATAAACCTTATTGTTTTTGTGCAAATATTTACTCATTTTGAAATGGATGCCTGCAACACATTTCAAAAAAGCTGGGTCAGTGGCATGTTTACCTCTGTGTTGCATCACCTTTCCAACAACACTCAATAAACATTTGGGAACTGAGGACACTAATTGTGAGTGTCATGATTGGTTATAAGCATCCCCAATAGGCTCAGCCATTCACAAGCAAAGATGGGGCGAGGATCACCACTTTGTGAACAACTGCGTGAAAAAAATAGCCCAACAGTTTAAGACCAATGTTTCTCAATGTTCAATTGCAAGGAATTTAGGGATTCCATCATCTACAGTCCATAATACAATCAGAAGATTCAGAGAATCAGGAGAACTTTCTACACATAAGCGGCAAGGCTGAAAACCAACACTGAATGCCTGTGACCTTTGATCCCTCAGGGGGCACTGCATTAAAAACTGACATCATTGTGTAAAGGATCTTACTGTGTAGGCCCAGGAACACTTTAGAAATCCATTGTCAGTTAACACAGTTCGTCGCTACATCTTCAAGTGCAAGTAAAAACTCTACCATGCAAATCGAAAGCCATACATCAACAACATCCAGAAACGCCGCCGCCTTCTCTGGGCCTGAGCTCATTTGAAATGGACAGACGCAAAGTGGAAAAAAGTGCAGTGGTCTGATGACTACACATTTCAAATTGTTTTTGGAAATCATGGACGTCGTGTCCTCCGGACAAAAGAGAAAAACGACCATCCAGACTGTTACCAGCGCAAAGTTCAAAAGCCAGCATCTGTGATGGTCTGGGGGTGTGTTAGTACCCATGGCATGGGCAACTTACACATCTGTGATGGCACCATCCATGCTGAAAGGTACATCCAGGTTTTGGAGCAACACATGCTGCCATCCAAGCAATGTCTTTTTCAGGGACGTCCCTGCTTATTTCAGCAAGACAATGCCAAACCACATTCTGCACGTGTTACAACAGCATGGCTTTGTAGTAAAAGAGGGCGGGTACTAGACTGGCCTGCCTGCAGTCCAGACCTGTCGCTCATTGAAAATGTGTGGCGCATTATGAAGCACAAAATATGACAATGGAGACCCCAGACTGATGAACAACTTAAGTGGTACATCAAGCAAGAATGGGAAAGAATTCCACCTACAAAGCTTCAACAATTAGTGTCCTCAGTTCCCAAACACTTATTGAGTGTTGTTAGAAGGAAAGGTGATGTAACACAGTAGTAAACATACCACTGTCCCAGCTTTTTTGAAACGTGTTGCAGGCATCCATTTCAAAATGAGCAAATATTTGCACAAAAACAAAGTTTATCATTTTGAACATTAAATATCTTGTCTTTGTGGTGTATTGAATATAGGTTGAAGAGGATCTGCAAATCATTGTATTCTATTTTTAATTTACGTTTTACACAATGTCCCAACTTCATTAGAATTGGGGCTGTACGCAGCATCCAGCGCAGAACGCATGGCAGGCGGGTGGAACAAAGAACAGCATCCAGCTGGGAACACAGCGGGTGGGATCATCACAAAGACGTGTGTGCAGCTGGTGTCAGTGCACCTTAACATTAATTGGCTTGTTAGCTGTGCTCCTTGACACTGTATGTGCCTTATGAATAAATAATCCACTGATTAAATAAATTTTCCTTATTGTTGCATAAAGTGGTAAATGCAACTTATACTTTGGTGCAACTTATTTATGTTGTTTTTTTTCCTCTTAATGAGGCATTTTTGGACAGGTGCAACTTATACTCTGGAAAATACAATATATCAAAATACAATATATCAAAATATTGTATGCTAAGTAAGCTTCTGTTGAAAGTTATGCTCGAGGAAAAGTTATGATATTGTGCCAAATCCAAGTTGTATGTATTTATTTATTTTTTTGTGTGTGTAATGCCATGACACAGGAGGAGATGAGATGTGAAAACTCGTGTCGTGACCTACTGGGTTCTTGACCCACATATTTGGAACCACTCTATTCGATGGTGTGTGCATCATTTACTACATACAAAGAAGAGTGCGTCTGTGTGTGTGTGTGTCTGTGTGTACTCACGTGGCAGTGGGCCTGGATAACAGGCTCACAGGCTCGGATCAGCAAAGCGTCGATCTGAATGTCCTGTAGTAACAAAAACGTCATACTGTAATTCAGGATTTGACTATTTCCTGGATCCACCCCCAAATGTAAGGGCTTGTTCTCCATTTCTGGCATAATTTATTAAAAATGGTTAATTATTTTTTGAATAATCCTGTTAACATTCCAGTCAACCAAACAGAACTATGTGATTTGAACATCAATAGCAAAACTTAAGTTCAGTAGCCACAAGAGAAGCACAAAAACTGCAAAATGCATAAATGAGTGTGAGTGTAGCACTAGGTGAAATATTTATGCTGTCAACCAGAACAGCAGCTAACAGATACACTGGCGATTTCCAGAGCAACCACCCAAGAAGACCACTGGTCAAGCCCCACTTGATAAAAGTAACCATCTATCCACCACATGTCGTTGGAACTTGGGAGTCCCATTGGTCTTCTCCACCTGCTGGGGTTGTCAATACTGAGGCACCTGCGTGAAGGACCATGCACAGAGAAACATGCCACAAAATGACGTAGCTTCCTCATAATGCAAGCGATACGCCTCCATATCACCAAAAGTAAGCATTCATTTACCACAAAGTCATTCTGGCGACACCCAAGGATCCTCTGAAGAAACTTGGCGTCAAAGACATCTACTTATTGCCACCAACTCACTCAATTGACCACTTATTCTGGTTTGAAATGTTAATAATGATGAGGTGAACACATTATCCCACCGGGTAATCTCTGACCTCTGACTCCAGCTCGGTCAGGTTGCCCACAACATCCCTGCAGCCAGATACCAAGTCCTCTAAATGATCTTGTAGACACTCGAGCTCCTGAACACAGACAGACCCATACAAAGACAATGTTCTGTAGGAAATTAAAAGGAAAACATCCGTTAATAAAATGCTCAAACACTAGACAGCTTCAAAGCACAATATAGGAAATGTATAGATCTGTGATCAACCTCATACAATGACCACTTACCACATAAATGAAGATGTATACAGTGTAGGTCCAATTAGGAATCCACCCGACTTTAGTTTTCTCCACAGACGTCTTTTAATTTACAGACTTTTATCTTACATATACTTGTGTCCTTTTTATGAGGGGATTTTTTTTATTTATTTGTGAAATATTGATTTTTAATGAGATGATGTTTGATTAGCATGTTGAAAAATTATGTTAAGAGTTATTATTGATTGGTAAATCAAACAATTGGCTAATCAGAAAATAAATCCAAACATATTAAATAATTAGTTGGAGCCATCAGAAGAAGTATAAATCAGTCACACCTGTCCGGTGTCTGATTTCTCGCTGCACCACTTGCCCAGATCCGTCATGCAGCGTTTCTGTAGTTCAGGGTCCAGCTTCACATCCAGCGCCCTCTGGTGGAGAATCCTCTGCACCTCCACTTTACAGTCCCGAGACAACTGCAAACACACACACAATTTTTTATTGGCACTGATGCATTCCAAACCCTTCTCCCACACAGGGCTCAAGCACCAAGTCTTCTTTCTCAACATCTTTTTGCACGTCAACAAGGTCAAACAGCAACTTTGACCTTACAGCCTACACCTTCTTCCCACTCGGTCTGGTTTTATTCAAATCTTCCTTCATGCTATCCATCTATCTACTTCCACTTCAGCCTCTTTTCTTCCACTCTACTTTCATTCTCATCACTCATGCACCAAAACTGTCATCTCGTCTCATCACTGACCTGATATTTTCATCAAGCTCAAACCATCTCAGCTGAATGTCCTGTACTGTCTTAGATATTTCTCCTAATCATTTCTTCTTCTGTCCAGCTCTGTAACTCACAGTCATGTCTGCATTCTCATTCCTAACACATCCAAACCTCCTCTCCTCCTGCACGTCTTCACTATACATCTCAACCTTGTACATCACTGCTGGTTGTACTAACCTGACCTTTAACCCTTGCTTTACAGTTCGGTCCATGAGTAGATCAACAGTAACTTTTCATGTTTCTTTTGCCTCTACACCACTACAGTGAAACTGAAATGAAACAAACCCAGATGTGATTGTAGTTTAGAATTTTTGTGTTAATAATTCAAAGGGTTTAATCTGACTCTAATTCTTCAGTCACACAACCACCTCAGCTGGCTCCTTTCAGCCTGATGAAGCAGTGGATCTACCCGGATAGCCAAGCTTGATGGCCCTGTCCCGGAGCGTAACCCCAGATACCAGACGGAAGAATGTCATTTCCCACTGCTTGTATCCACAACCTTGTTCTTTCGGTCATTACCCTAACTTCCTCACCTTAGGTGAGGATAGGCATGTAAATAAACTGGGAAATCGAGAGTCTCGCCTTTTGGCTCAGCTCATTCCCACAACAGCTCAGTACATCGTCCGTAAAACTCCAGACGCAGCTCCAATCCATCTATCAACTGGGTTCCCGAGACCCACAAATCATCATTAAATGTCACACTTTGTGAATATAAAAATCTGTACATTGAAATTATTAACACACACTAATGTGGCCCATCAAAAGAGCTCAATATCTATCTCAGAGACTTGGAACATGTTCAGTTTGGTATTTCTTTTTTAACCTGCTGACCTCATACAATTTTTAGGTTGTCCAGAGTTGAGCTACGGAGCTCAGTTGAGTCTCCCCTACAGAAATTTCACTTTTGAATATTAACAGGGGTGACATTAAGTTGAGTTAAAGTCACGGTCTTAAAAACAGACGTGTTTTTTTTAGGTCTGGGTCTCTACCCACTTTTGTCTCCTCCAAAGACTCCCTCGGTCTCGATATGGTCTTGGCCATTCCATAATCCCAAAGTCCTAGGCTTAACTTGCTCATGACCCTTTAAGGTCTTGGTTTTGACTTGGACTTGACAAAGGTAATCTTGTCTCCATCCCTAGTATGTAGATGGTCACCCCAGTGAGTCTGGTCTGCTTGAGGTTTCTTCCAAAAATCAAAGCCTTTCCTTACCACCGTCACCAATGTGCTTGATCACAGGGTGGGTAAGGTCTCAACCTTTGTTGTGTATAGTGTCTTGAGATAACTTATCCTGTGATTTGGCACTGTATAAATAAATTGATTGGAATCTATAATCTTCTTTTGCCAAATTCTGTCTTCACCTTTTGATATTATAAAAATCTCGTCTCTTGTCTCACATGCTCTTAAGGCCTTGCACTTTTAATCTCCTGCACTCTAACCCTGACACTGCTTGCTGTGATCTTGTCACCTTCCCCACCGAGATCCCTCAGGCAATCACACTGCTGCCACACTTTCTCAGTTTGGTTTCTCCATCAGTGACTTCTATTCACAAAGTCACAGAATGCACACAGCAAACAATATTTAAGAATGTTTACAAATGTACACTACTGCAGAATCATAAAACTATAATGTAACCAACATCATTAAAAAAACAATACCATTGTAAACATTAGTGGAATTATTACATTTTAAGCCATATCTTTAAATATGGATTAAAAATTATAAATAAATTACAAACTGTTTTAAATTAAAGTTAAACTAAAGGCTTGCTGGCAGATAAAGGGCAAAATCTGTCACTACTGTTCCGTTTCATAAAATGTTTTTTTTTGTGTGTGTTTGTGTTATTATAGATAAGACACATATGTGTGCAAACACCACTGCTCTCGTAAATACACCTATATGCTGATTTACTAACAGTACGCAATGAAGGCAGCGCTTCTCAAATGTGCAAAATAGCATGTATTGTTCATTTAGTGTGTTTGCATAAATATGCAATTTAGGGTTTGCCTACCCAAGTGCGCAAAACTGTGGGAGGAAACATACAAATAGATGAGGTTTGCACACATAACATGATCTATCAAGATCAAAAGGACATTTAGTGGGTGCTGATAGCATGTGGATTTTCTAATATTGAAACCACAGAAACTTATTGCACTTGACAGACTGCTGGTCTAGCACGGAGCCCACACAGAATTAACCAGAGCACTGCCGCACTCTTAGAGAGCAAACCTCCACCAATTCTAGTTTCTAGTTTCCAATTACACAAATTTTTACCTTGAAAAATATTTTCAAGGTCAAAATACTGTTAGAAGTGGCTTTCATATGATAAAATATAATCCAAAATATAGATCCAAATGGCTTTTCAAAATATTGTCTAATCTCGAAATATGGCTCAGATGTGGATCAAAGTTAGTCTATTCATTGAGAATGTCAGTTTGGACCTCTGTCACAAATGGGAGTGAATGAGGCACTTTTGATTGAGATATAATGCAAAATGTACACAAAATGGGCTTTCAATATGTGAAATTTCAAGTGTCCAGAAAACCCACAATATGAAAGAAATTAGATCTATTTTGACAGAGTTATGAATTTTTGAAAATTCCAATATTTTTCCCGACTTTGTCCTTTGACCTACCTTGAAAATTGAATCAGTGCTTGCCTATCAGGATATGAATCCTCTGTAAAAATTTCCTAATGAAACATGAAAAATTGTTGGTTCCAGGTTGTTCACAATCAAACATAAAAACATAAAAACAAAAACAAAAAGCAAAGCAAACAAAAGCAAAACAAAAGCAAAAACATAACCTGCACCCAACTTCCAGATACACGCATCAGTGCATGTGGGACACCACGGCTGTGTCCACAGGACGCAAAGTGCACAAACACGCTTATGTGCTGGCTATTATGACAAACAAACAAATGTAAAAAAAGCAAAAAAAAAAAAAAAAAAAAAAAAGCAATATTTCAGACATTTAATTAATGTTCTATCTATTGTATTTTAGCAAACTGCCAGTGTAAAGCACAATGAAATGTGTGCACAGTTGTCTGTGTGCATTTCACTGCCATACTGTTGCAGTTATTCATCAGGTTGCTAAAATACGATGGCTGAAAAATTAACCGTCTGAAATAGGAGATTTTTAAATTTTATTTATTTCTTGTCAGCGCTTGAACAAGTTCAATTGCATAGCAGAGTTTGTGCGTAATGAAGGGCAAGGTGCAAAATGCAAGTAAAAGTATCTACCATTATCAGAATACAACAGAAGGAGTCACAGCAAGAAATTATTTAAAAGAAGGTCACATCTGGATTTAAGGAAATTCTCATTTAGTGAGAGTGGTGGATACATGGAACAACCTGCCAGAGGACATAGTAACAGCACTGAGTGGAATCAGCTGAAAAAACTAGATTAGAGAAACACTGGAGAAATTGTGACAGTAAATATAATATAGACAACATCAGAAATAAATAAAATACATTACTGTCCAGTAATTTAACTTAATTTGATTGGCTGATTAAATTCCATTTTTCGCTGATTACCATGTGCAACATCCTCATTTACATACTGCTCTCTACAGTACATCCCATTACCACCCACTATCAAGTCCGCATTTACTCTTAGTAAATCACTTGCAGAACTGTCTCCACCCCAATGTGCAAAGGTTTGGACTGCCCACGCAATTTAGCACTTGTTATCTGGGATATTATTAGATCAGGCCCTTTATATTTATTTAGAGTTATACGTTGCATATACAGCACACACACACACACCATCGCAACAGATTATACAAACTGACCAGTGGCTGGCAGGTACAGATTACAGCAATATCATCACCACTATCATCTTCATTTGAACCCATCATCAAGATTAATATGAACTGATTCTGAGAATCACAGACAACTTACCTGCACCTCTGGGTTTGCCTGTGGAATTTAGAAAAAACATGAAGGTGATTACACCTGCTGCATGTTCTGCAAGAAAGAGTTTACTCAAATGAACAAACACCAAAATCCAATCTTGGTTCACCAAGTCAATAAAATGAAAATGGTTTTGATGGAAAACTCCTCACTGGCATGATGTTTAAAGGAACGACAGACTGAACACCGGAAATCAATGTGCACGTTTCAGACGTCTTCATACCCGGCGTCCCTGCTCCTCTGTGCGGTAGGCGTGGCGGTACAGACACGAGAAGGTGGCACTCGGGGGCATCAGCTCGTTGGTCTCATTCCAGTCATGGGTGTGGCAGAGTCGAGCAGCATCACCTTGACACTTTTTATACAGCATGGGGTCCAGTCTGACACAGAAGGAAAATCTGTTAGGACTGGAGATTCAACCACTAGAAACTCAAATCAGAGTCTTTTATAATGATGTCTCATATTCATCCATTCACACACACTCAGATCAATGTCCGCATACTGCCATGGAAGGTGCCCGACTACACAAAAGGGGTAATTTGGCACCAAAAGGCCAATCAGGCTTAACCCTTTCAGGTCTTAAAGGCCCTGCTGTATACCATGAGCTTGGGACTCCCTCCATGCTCATGGCTCTGCGGGATACTGCTGCGGCCACCAATGGTGAGCACAGCTAACCATAAAGTTAGCTTCAATAACCATTAATCAGATAACTGAAAAGTTATCATTTATAATGATAAACTGATAAACTGCTAAAAAATGTATCTTTATTACGGATAACTGATGTCAATGTCAAATTTATTTATATAGCACATTTAATACAGAAAAACTGCCCAAAGTGCTGCACACACCCAAAAATAATAATAGTAATAATGAAAAACACAACAGGAACAAAATGGGTAAAATGATAATCATAACCAAATCAGGAATCGGCTAGCTTGAGTTGAAAGCCAGAGCAAACAAATGAGTTTTTAACCAAGACTTGAAGATGTTTAAAGACGGGGCCATACGGACATTCAAAGGAAGCCTGTTCCAGAGTCTTGGAGCCGCCAGTGAAAATGCACAGTCTCCTCTAGTTTTCAGCCGGGATCTCGGCACTTCCAGAGTCAGTTGATTGGCCGATCTCATATTTCGACCTGGAGCATGAACCGGCAGAAACTCGGAGAGGTAGGAGGGAGCCACAACTGATAACTATTAGTACTGATTTGGAAGCAGCCACAATCAGATTACATTGTCGGCTTCTGATAAACCAGTTTCATTTTAAGCGCGACAGGGACTGCTGGGTAAATTCAAGGACCACAAACACAAAGAACACATAAAAAATGAATGAATAAAAACAAACAAACAAAAAAACCCGCCAAATGCTGTCATCATCTTTCAAAAGCAGTAAAACGCAAACGAAGTCACAGTTTATCTCGGTATTAGATACACCATCATTTACGAGCTAAAAGCTGCTGCTTTTTTCACACGATTTGAACCCTGCGGCTTAAACAACCGAAATATATCCATTAATGCATTGATTGGCAGAGTAAAATACACGTAGTAAATATAAATTCTTACCTGTTAGTTTCAGTGGGATTCATCTGAATAAATAATCCACATAAAGATTCCTTTTTTTAATGCACAACAGTGTCTAAACATGAAGAATAGTCCCACCCTCTGTACACCGAGCTGCGCCATGAGAGCTCCTCTCCCCCACCGAGTCTTGGCGATTAAATTACAGCCACCAAGAAATAAAATAAAGTTAAAATTAGTCTGTTTTGTTTTTGTGTCAAGTGGACAACTCACTGTAACGTCCAAAGTGAACCTGAACTACACTACCCACAGTGCTCCGTGCGCCGACCGGCCAATCACGTTTTGCGCTTAATGATGACATCATCAGCAAGTGACAGGCAGGCAGTCTGTTCCGTGGCTTTAAACACACAACAAACGGACTAATATAATGAAAGCAAAGCCTTTGACCGAGCAGCGTTTTTCTCTATGGAAAAATATTGAAGTTGTTTGATTGAAATGTAAAAAAAATTGAAGATTCAACTGGACAATATTATTTTAATAATATTATTCAGGGGTTGATGATTTCATTAAAAAAGTGATGTTTACATAATAAAAGATATTTATTCTCCTGAGTTATGTGGCACTGACAACTAGAGCTGGGTATCAATTCAAATTTCAAAAATCGATTTGATTCCAATTCTTAAGATTCAGAATTGATTAGATCTGATATTGATTTGGGTTAGTGTTATTAAAACCGTTTTTGAACCGTTTCATTTCTACAGGCTTCCATGTTTTGGCCTGATTTTGGGTTTAAAGTAAGGCTGTAACAAAGATAAAAACAAAAAAACAAAAACAAACAAAAACTATGGCTTTATTTCACAAAATGTGGCCCACAAAATGCAGGCAACAGTGTTTCAGGGAGTTCGAAATTTAAAAATTTTTCTAGGGCAAACGGTCCCAGTCTCCCCTACAATACAGGCTGTGCGGCGCGCAGCAGGAGAACTTCTCCTACAGCCACGCAGATTAATTGCGGTTCAGTCAGTCTTTTCCACCAGCACTTGCTGCGTAGCTGAAGTCAGTCCACACCACAGAACCTTTGCACTCTCTCCCACAGAAAAGGCACATTATGAGGAACGAACGCAACAAACAAACAAACAAAACACCACCGTGAATTAAACGGCAGACTTTTCTCTTTTTTTGCCCGCAACAGACAAGAGTCCAGGTCATCATGATTGACATCTTTAAATACGTAGCTTTGACAAACAAATTGTGGACCTGTCTCGAAATCAGAACCACCTGGTCCACAATCAATGTAGAGAAATAATCATTTTCACACCCACGGAAACAGCACAACGGACCAACTGCAGCGGCATTTTTTCAGCAACGCAGTTCCACTGGCGTGAAGTGCATACTGTGTGTGTGTGTGTGTGTGTGTATATATATATATATATATCTTTGGATGTTTGAATTGATCTGTGGGATTTAAAATGAGAATCGATTAAAAACTGGCGAATCGATCTTTTCAACCCACTACTACTGACATGTGTAACATGTATTTGCAATTATAAAAACTTTTTCCTCACTTTCCTGTTACACTGACGCTTGTAAACAGTTTGTACGAGTAGTTTCTTAACAGTTCCAATGAAAACTATTAATGTTTCATTGTGAAAATGAAAGCGGAGGGGGCCCCGCTCCGTTCTCGCTGAGCAAACAGAGTGTTTTGGAAACACGGAAGTCTTTACCATAATAAACCATACATTTCTGAATGAATCAGCATCTACGCGATACAGTAGTAACTGGATTATTTAATGAAAGATTCTGATTTTTTTTTTTCCCTTTCAACTCAGAGCGAGTGCAACGCTTCACTTTGTTGATCAAAGTTACGGTAGTAATGCGGCTGACTCAGTGTATTCCTATGTCAGGCATTCGCTGGTATCCGGTGTGACACACCATTTTTTAATATATTTGAAATCCTCTACAATTACGTAGCTCTTCTCTATTGTGTGTCCAGCACCCCACAAACACAAAGTTTCTTTTAACTAGGATTTCTGAAAACAGTTTCAAAATTAAAATACTATATTTTTCAATTTTAAAATAAACTGTAAATTTCCCAGCAACACCTGGAGGTAGACCTTCACTAAATTTTAAGATTATTTTGTAAGTAAAATCACCTCTGTTTCGCATTCTTCAAAATATTTTTTAAAACGTCATGTTTGAAGATGCTCCACAATGCTAAACCCTGTTTAGCAAATGTTTGTGCCGATTCAGAGAGACCAAACAGCTAAGAGTAAAATTTTAATGGAACCTCTCCTTCGGCAAACCAGCCTGTCTTGCAATGAACCTAATCTGCATAGCAGAGCCCAAAGTCAAATTTATACAAAGTTATAGCAAGACAGAACTTCCACTAACAAGTATCATCATGAGCCAAGTTCTGGTGATATTATTCATTACAAAAAGTTTCAGAAAGTCACCACTGATTGCCATGATTACAATCAAAAAATTCTCGCCATTAAAAATGTACGAGTTCTTTGTGAGGCGACTTCATGTATCAAGTTTCACTTTGACACACGAAGTTTGAAGACATACACAAGCTTTTACATAATCAGTCCCACGGTGACCACAGTTAGAACTGAGCAGGAGTCAAAACACAACCCCGACAAATCCTAGTATTCACAGGAAAACTGTCAGGGATCCTGCCACTGATTTATTCAGCACTCCCAGTACCTGTGTAAAGCTATGATGTCCAGCAATTGGGGATGTGAGAGGTGGTCAGTGAGGCCAATGAAATACTTCATGACAAGACTACACAATTACGTAAAGGTTTTCTTAATATATTCCACCATTGTTAAATATCTTAGTTGCATCCTTTTGCCTCTGGCAGTGTCTCGCTTGAACTATTGGACTGGTGTAGCATGGTATGATATGGGTTGCATAATACCACCAACACTGTGATAAACCTGCCCAAGGTGAACTACCCAGGTGGATGGATGGATGATTACTCACAACTGTGATGTCTCTCTTCTAAATCCATGGATATCAGTGGTAAAGTCTCGACATTTCAGGGTAAGTCCTCTGCTACACTGTACATCCATTTAAAGGGAGAAAATAAAAGTATTCCACGGCATGTTTTTTACAAGTCTAATTGCTTTTGTGAAAGACTAAAGAGCAAAGTGCTTTCCACCAGTTGAAAAGGCTCTTCTTATTTTTTGGTTGAGATTACAAGCATTTTCCCAGTGTTCTGCCAGTAAAAAAATGAACAACTTTCTGTAGCAAAGTCTCACACTCACTGAGTGCAGTTAGACTGCAAAAAGGAGGAGGAGGATGACAGAGACTCATCCCACCATCTCCATTCTCTAGGACTGACTGTGAGGCACATATAGACTCATGGGAGGGTCTACTTTAAAACTGACAGTTTGTAGTTTCAGAAAATGCTCAAATGAAGTCTCCATGATGTTCCATTGCTGATCTATTTATACAAACATGACAAAAAAAAACAAACAAAAAAACAGAGTCCAACTTCAGAAGGTTAAGGACATTTTCAATCAATTTTTTTTTGGACCTTAAAAAAAGCATTTGATACGCTAAACCATATTCTGATTCAAAAACTGGCCAATCTCAACTTCTCAACAAAAACTCTACAATGGTTCAAATCACATTTAGAAGAGAGAGGGCAATGGGTAGTGATCAATAATGACACATCTAACATTCTGGAAACAAATACAGGAGTGCCCCAAGGCTCCATTCTTGGGCCTTTGCTCTTCACACTGTACATTAATGATCTACCTGATTCATGTCCAACAGCAGAGATTTATGTGAGAGGGAAAACAGTACAGGCTGTTTCAGAGGAATTGTCAAAACATCTGCAAAAGGTAGCTGTGTGGTTTCAGAATGCTCGTCTGTCTTCAAATGTAAAAAAGCAAAGCAAACAGACATTGGTCTGTTTGCTTTGCCTCGAAAAGCAAGTCCATAACGGAACAACTGAATTTACAGATACATGGACAAAACATCTTACAGGTCCCAGACATTAAATACCTGGGCCTGGTTTTAGACTCTCAGCTCAAATTTGAGAGTCACATCAAAAACGTCTGCAGAGTTGCTAAAGCAAACCTGTTTACATTTAGAATGATCAGGGACCACCTGCCATTCTATGCTGCGCGCACTTTTATGCACTGCATGATTCTTTCCCACATAAGTTACTGCATCAGCTCATGGTCACAGGCCACACTCACTACAGTCAGGCCTTTGCAAATGATCTACAACAGAGCTGTGAAAATCTTGGATAAAAAGCCTATAGATCACATCACTGTGTTAGTATTAAGAATGTAAAAATGTTAACTTTTGAAAATTTTATGAAATATTGTCAGTTAAAGTTAATGTTTAAATGTGTGCACCAAGAGGCCCCAATGGTCCTCAGTGACTGTATAGTTCCTCTCAGGTCTGTGGGCTCCAGGACCAGAGGAGCTCAGAGTGGGAACTGTCAAATACCAAGATGGAAAACATCATTTGGTCAGTCTGCTTTCAGTGTATAGGCCACTAAAGCCTGGAACTCTCTGCCACTCTCTGAAGGGAGAGACAAATTGGGTCCTCTTCAAACATAAACTTCAGGACTTTTTAATCAGAGGTCAGACATGTGACCATCACTGACCGCTTATTAACTTTGTGTTGTAATGTCTTTTATTGTGTTTATGTTTTTTGTTTTTGTTCTGTTTTATGCATGACCCATCAAGGGACGGACACTGCGAATTAGCTCTTTCTAAACTGTTGTAGTATGTAACATGACTCATGGAACATACTTGTCCCTATTCAAATAAACCTAAATAAATAAATAAATTTAACCTGTATCGGGGCAGAAAAATAAACCCAGTACTGTGGAAAAAAATATTGCAAAACTTATCTTATTGATTCTCTTGCACAGCCCTAAAAATAATTACAATTCTGCTCACCCTCTTCCATCAGCAGAGGCAGTAACAGTAAAGGAATGTGCACACAGGATTCCCTTCTAGTTTAGGTCCATAACTTACTTCCAGTCTCTGGAGATGAAATACTGCAGCTCCAAAAGTCTATGTTCACAGTCTTCAACCATCTTTTCTGTGTACAGATGTTCCATCAGGCAGGACAGGATCCTGCACACACAAGGGGATATAGTACACTTCAGCTGATACATAAGCGTGTGTTAGCAAGGAACAGGATTAACTGCATTACCTGGACTATGAGTCACTTTAAAAAAAAAAAAAAAAACTTGTTTTTTTAGATCCTACAACTTCTATTTCGAAGTGATATATGAAAAATACTGCATCACCATCATCAGTATCATTATCATCTAAGGCCACAAGATGGCACCATCCACACACATGACAAGCTGCTCCTGTACATCGAATAAGGTACTGCGATTAACACTCCGGAGCAGAAGATGGTACTATTGAACCATCATGCTGGATGCCAACCACTATGAAAAAAGGAAACAAATAAGAAGAGCTGAATGAGAAGGCCATGCTGGGTCTTACAGAACAAATTAAATTAATAAATCACGCTGTCAAACTAAAAAAAAACAAAACACTACATGCCTAAAAATGGGGAATTAAGTCATACATTATTGACTAAATACATGGAATAACCTCCATACTACTTGACAACCCATTTGTTTGTACTTTGTGGGACAGTCACAACAACAGTGAAGGGCTAACGTAAGGCAAACTACACCTTAAACATGTGTAGAGGTTTATAAAATTTAATTACAACAATGGATATGTAGCTGTTTTCTCTATAAATGATCCAGAGAACCCCAATTGGTAGACAAGGCCAAGGGAGTGCCCACATTTCCCCCGGGTGCAGCAGACAGATGTTATATTAGACATGTGGTGACGGACTGACTGTTTACCTGGGTTTACTTTTGAGTTCTCTGTGCCACATGCAGTAACAATAATTAGCCCATTATCTTTTGCTTGCAAACACGATGTTTGTGTTAAATAAATAATGTGCTGATTAAATTAATTTGCGAGAGAGAGAGAGATGTCAATTGAAACAAAGGAGAGGATTATCAAACTCTTAAAAGAGGGTAAATCATCACGCAATGTTGAAAAAGATGTTGGTTGTTCACAGTCAGCTGTGTCTAAACTCTGGACCAAATACAAACAACATGGGAAGGTTGTTAAAGGCAAACATACTGGTAGACCAAGGAAGACATCAAAGCGTCAAGACAGAAAACTTAAAGCAATATGTCTCAAAAATCGAAAATGCACTACAAAACAAATGAGGAACAAATGGAAGGAAACTGGAGTCAACGTCTGTGACCGAACTGTAAGAAACCGCCTAAAGGAAATGGGATTTACATACAGAAAAGCTAAACGAAAGCCATCATTAACACCTAAACAGAAAAAAACAAGGTTACAATGGGCTAAGGAAAAGCAATCGTGGACTGTGGATGACTGGATGAAAGTCATATTCAGTGATGAATCTCGAATCTGCATTGGGCAAGGTGATGATGCTGGAACTTTTGTTTGGTGCCGTTCCAGTGAGATTTATAAAGATGACTGCCTGAAGAGAACATGTAAATTTCCACAGTCATTGATGATATGGGGCTGCATGTCAGGTAAAGGCAATGGGGAGATGGCTGTCATTACATCATCAATAAATGCACAAGTTTACATTGATATTTTGGACACTTTTCTTATCCCATCAATTGAAAGGATGTTTGGGGATGATGAAATCATTTTTCAAGATGATAATGCATCTTGCCATAGAGCAAAAACTGTGAAAACATTCCTTGTAAAAAGACACATAGGGTCAATGTCATGGCCTGCAAATAGTCCGGATCTTAATCCAATTGAAAATCTTTGGTGGAAGTTGAAGAAAATGGTCCATGACAAGGCTCCAACCTGCAAAGCTGATCTGGCAACAGCAATCAGAGAAAGTTGGAGCCAGACTGATTTTTGTTTTTGATGATTCCATAATTTTTTCCTCAGAATTGAGTGATTCCATTAATTTGCATGAAACAACTTGCAGGCCAGCACAACTTTATGTGTTTTCCAAGATGCATTTTTGGACAGATGCAACTAATACGTTGGTGCAACATATAGTCTGGAAAACAAGGTACTGACCAATTACAATAATCAAGGTTAGCAACCATAGCAAGCCAGCAGATATTGTGACTGGGGCTGTGTGATTCTACAGTCATTAAAAGGTGTGATTTTTAAATAAATAAATCCATCACATTTGCACACTACTACAGAGTCCAACCGGATAACATTATATCAAACAGGAGTCCTAGCAGACCCCATAAGAAAAGTTATTCTAGAGCTCATAGTATCTAATCAAATATAATCAAAATAAGTGAAACTGAAGACAAATATACAGGTGAGAATTACATAAAATTTCACCTGAATAAATATAACGATTCAGATACTATATCAGATCATATTCCCTTGAGGCCCACTTGGACTACAGATTAGGGTTTATGTGGGGAACCAGCTCACATTGGGTCTCCGTTGTGGATGTGCTTGCAGGCAGTCTGAATGACAGATTCACAAGCCTCGTTCAGTGCGCGGTCGATTCGGTAGTCAGCTCCGGGGTCAGCAGACTGGATCAGAGTTTGAAGCTATAACACAAAAAATAGTTTAGAAAGAAAGAAAAAAAATCCAACAGTTAAAAAGAATTAAAATGAACTGCATTTCTATAGTGAGTTTCCATCTGAAACAGGCACTAAAGGGGCTGTAGAATGATGCCCCCCCCCCCCCCCCCACACACACACACCGATGTTAGGGTGCTGCCATCCCCTCCCCAACATCGCAGTATGGAAAATCTGACTGGAGAGGTAAGTTCTAAAAGCTGAGTGATCGTGCAAGAAGGAGACCAGTGAGGGAAGCCACCAAGACACCCGTGAGAACTCTGAAGCAGTTAATGGTTTCTGTGGCTGTGATTCAAGAAACTGTAAATAGTGTGACTACGGCCCTGTATGGCAGCACGCTGACGTCGGTGTCTGAATGTGAGGCATCACTGTAAAATGCTTTCAGGATCTACTCCATATGGAAAAGTGCTCCAGAAATGTAATTCATTTAGCATATTTCTCACCATAATCACAGCATGACTTATTCCATCAAATCCTGCAGTTTAACTGTCAAACTATTTAAGAGAAAAACAAATTCTACATTTTAATCAAAGATCCATAGCACTTAAAACTACGGCACAACACTGTACCTCACTGTGCCTATTTCATCCAGTCTGACACATTTGACTCCTGGAGTATAAGTCACCGTTTTTTGTTTTAAATTACAGTATCATAGTAATTATCTAACTTAAAGTTTTAAGCCACTCTGATTGGTTTTGCACACTGTATTGTTAATAAAAAGGAATTTGTACCAACATCACAAACCTCCAAATGTGCCCTCCAAAATATTGGAACACTCAGTATTTCACACATTTTAATTTGTTTATGCCACTTCAAATACAAAAAAATACAAACAATAAAAATTTCTAAAATGATCTTCCTTAAACTCAAACTGAAAGTAAGTCTCTACAAGTTGAAATAAATGAATTAAAAATATTAATAGTCAAGATGATGGGTTGCATAAGTGATGGAACACTTGATATAATACCTGTAAATAATTGTTTGTTTGTTGTTTGCCTGTTTTCTTCAGACAAGTCAGGGGATGGATATATGAACATTTCCAAATCACTTAGTATGTCTTGGACTTCATTTATATCAGTTATGAAGAAATACAAGCAGTATGACACTCTATGGTAAATATGTGTGGAGTAGACAGTTCTCAAAAACTGAGTAACTGTGCAAGAAGGAGAAGAGTGAGGAAAGCCACCAAGACACCCAGACAACCTGGAAGAAGTTATAGGCTTCTCTGACTGTGATTGGAGAAATTGTGCACAGTGCATATTTTGTATTTTTTATCTCCAATTAAATAGCTTCATGATGAAGCTGTATAGAGGAGAATTTTCTTAAAAAGAAGACTTGAAAGTTCAGCTACAATTTGCCAAAAGTTACATCTGAGATACAAACCTAGATTTGATGAATTGGTGAAAGAAAATCCTCCCTTGTAGTACCACTTTTTGTATTTGAAATGCCATAAACAAATTAAAATGTATGAAATACCAAGGGGTCGAATACTTTTGGGGGGCACAGTATGTGTACAACCCCTAGCAAAAATTATGGAATCACCGGCCTCGGAGGATGTTCATTCAGTTGTTTAATTTTGTAGAAAAAAAGCAGATCACAGACATGACACAAAACTAAAGTCATTTCAAATGGCAACTTTCTAGCTTTAAGAAACACTATAAGAAATCAGGAAAAAAAAATTGTGGCAGTCAGTAACGGTTACGTTTTTAGACCAAGCAGAGGGAAAAAATATGGACACCTGCATCAAATCAGATCTGCTTGTTAGTCTGCATCTAAAAAGGAGTGATCACACCTTGGAGAGCTGTGGACTGACATGAATCATGGCTCCAACATGAGAGATGTCAATTGAAACAAAGGAGAGGATTATCAAACTCTTAAAAGAGGGTAAATCATCACGCAATGTTGAAAAAGATGTTGGTTGTTCACAGTCAGCTGTGTCTAAACTCTGGACCAAATACAAACAACATGGGAAGGTTGTTAAAGTCAAACATATACTGGTAGACCAAGGAAGACATCAAAGCGTCAAGACAGAAAACTTAAAGCAGTATATCTCAAAAATCGAAAATGCACAACAAAACAAATGAGGAACAAATGGGAGGAAACTGGAGTCAACATCTGTGACCGAACTGTAAGAAACCACCTAAAGGAAATGGGATTTACATACAGAAAAGCTAAACGAAAGCCATCATTAACACCTAAACAGAAAAAAACAAGGTTACAATGGGCTAAGGAAAAGCAATCGTGGACTGTGGATGACTGGATGAAAGTCATATTCAGTGATGAATCTCAAATCTGCATTGGGCAAGGTGATGATGCTGGAACTTTTGTTTGGTACCATTCCAATGAGATTTATAAAGATGACTGCCTGAAGAGAACATGTAAATTTCCACAGTCATTGATGATATGGGGCTGCATGTCAGGTAAAGGCACTGGGGAGATGGCTGTCATTACATCATCAATAAATGCACAAGTTTACATTGATATTTTGGACACTTTTCTTATCCCATCAATTGAAAGGATGTTTGGGGATGATGAAATCATTTTTCAAGATGATAATGCATCTTGCCATAGAGCAAAACTGTGAAAACATTCCTTGTAAAAAGACACATAGGGTCAATGTCATGGCCTGCAAATAGTCCGGATCTTAATCCAATTGAAAATCTTTGGTGGAAGTTGAAGAAAATGGTCCATGACAAGGCTCCAACCTGCAAAGCTGATCTGGCAACAGCAATCAGAGAAAGTTGGAGCCAGACTGATTTTTGTTTTTGATGATTCCATACTTTTTTCCTCAGAATTGAGTGAGTCCATATTTTTTCTCTCTGCTTGGTCTAAAAACGTAACCGTTACTGACTGCCACAATTTTTTTTTCCTGATTTCTTATAGTGTTTCTTAAAGCTAGAAAGTTGCCATTTGAAATGACTTTAGTTTTGTGTCATGTCTGTGATCTGCTTTTTTTCTACAAAATTAAACAACTGAATAAACATCCTCTGAGGCCGGTGATTCCATAGTTTTTGCCAGGGGTTGTAGTTTATCTTAAACATCAAATACAGCAGAGTGTCTGTGAGTGCTGCTGTCTTACGGCACTCTGGCAAACACTGTCGACGGTGCTGCTGCGATCTCCACGTCCAATCCTCATCAGACAGTGAAGCGTGCGGCCTTTGCGGTGCAGGCCGGAGCAGTGAGCCTCGATCTCGGCCCTGCAGTGCAGAATGATCTCTGGACTAAGAGAGAAATCCTCCATCAGCATCCGGCGGTAGTCCAGCATCTCTCCCTGACATTCTCCGCTGACCGTACGACCTACACACAACAAGGAGAAAAGAGTCTGTCAGTCAGCAGAGGAAAAGAAAAAAAAAAAAACAGAATCTCCCTTAGCTCAGCCACCCACCACGGTGCACAGCGGCCTCCAGGCACAGCAGGAGGTACGACAGCCGGGCCTCACGGGCTCGTGGCAGGTTGGTGTCCAGACTGCAGCGCTGCTTCTTCAGATCGAGCTTGCAGGCTTTTGCTAGAGAGTAGCTGACCTTGTAGTCCTGCGAGATTAGCTTCTGGCGTGTGGTCAGAGCATCGCGACACTTTGGGAAAGGGAGAGGGAAGTGTTAAGTGATCCAACATGCTCAAAAACACACTTGAGTTTAGTCATTTAATGGCTGAATGAGAGTCTTCTTTGTACCTTCTCTGACATGGCATCTTCAAACTTATGATTGAAAAGACACTTGTAGACTTTTCCTTCTCCTGCTTGAATCTGTGGTGAAGAAGGAGACAAGTGAGACAAACAAAAAGACATATTTTAGTCTTTTCCCCATTTTGATAACACCACACCTTTTAGATCAGTGATGTCGTGTACCATATTTCCTTTCTTTTCCAATCTGTGCTCAGACCTGACGCCTAAACGAGCAAGGCCTTTATTCAAGGTGGCGATTATTAACAAAATGCTGCTCGCTGCCTGCACTGTAATATGGTGTTAAGTTTCACACATATCCTTTGGTGTGGTGAAACAAAGACAACCGCTTCAGATCAGAGCCCTCTGCGGGGCAGTGAACCCTCCCTGGAGCCTGACACACACCTGCTAAATGATGGAGACTGCATGGGCTGTGATTTGCCACTTTTTTGTTTTCACTCCTTCCTCTCCCGTCATATTTTAATAGTTTTGCAGTGCGCACAGTGATTATATTTCGATCATGGATCAAATACGTTTGGCAGAAAAGTCCGTAAATATGACCAACTTTACAACACACAGTCAGAAAAAGACATTTTCATGGAGAGAAATTGCACGTACTGCAGGTTTGGAGGTTGATGATTGTATAAAGAAGTGAAGCTCGTTGAGGGACAAATTAGTAGAGAAAAAAGCCACTGTTCCTGTGGTAAATTGCATTAAGATGCGAGAGACAACTTTAAAAGGGTCACGCGAAGGTACCACTCTGCAGCGGACTTAGAAAACAAAGAATGACTCCACCAAATGTAATCGTTTTAATGAGCATATTATCCGACGCTTATTTCAGGCAGACCTTTATTTATTTATTTTTTAAAGATGAGGTTTTCCCGATTCAAGGTCAGGCGTCTAATCAAGGAAATACGGTAGGTTACTGTCATGAGTATTCTTTGATGATCTCACCAATCTGATTAATCTTAAGAAAAGGTCCGGGATTCAATACACACAAAAATGTAATGGATGGTTCCTTGACCAATCCCCATAATTGTTTGCGGGGTGAATAAAAACCCAACTACATATTTGCACTATGGTGTCGTTTTCTTGTGAATCCTGCAACTCACCATTTGGTGAGTTAAGTTTACCGACATGATGGAAGCAAATCTTCAAATGCATTCAAAAACGTAAAGATGTTATGTTCCTCTATGCTCTGATGCTGTCCGTCTCTCTGTCTCCCTCTGTTCCTTCCAGTGTCACTACTGATTGCTGACTGTGGACACCTGTGGCTGCTGTCACACCTGCAACTCATCAACCAGTCTGCTTAAACCCAGGACTTCCTCTCCAGCTTCGCCAGATTATTTTGTCTTCCATGTAGTACTGCTGCAAAGTTTGTTTGTGAAATGTCACATCCAGCACATACAAGCAAGTTTCTTACAGTGTGGCAGAATCTTTCCCGGTCATCTCTACAAGAGAAGTAAAGGTGTCGGTCGAGGTGGAAATCATCTGAAGACAACTCTGCAACCCGCAGGATCGCCTTCCGACACTCCTCTTTGATTGAATGAGCCTGTTCCTGCTGCTCTGCCTCCCTCACCATCGCCTTCTCCAGACAAGCGATCACCTCACCCTGGGAATGAACATCCTGAAAAAGGGACAGAGCGGTGAGAGACGGGAACAAAGAGAATAGAGAATGTGAAAATGAGTAGAGAGGAGGAAGAAAGAAGTGTTGATTAGTGAAGAAAAGAGCGAACAGCAATAAAAGAATGTGAAGAGCAAAAAGTAGAAGATAAAAGAAGAGGGGGAAAAGAAGTACGAAAAAGAAAGCAAGGTGTGAACAAGAGCAATAGAAAGAAATATTGAATATTAATCCTGAATATTATGGCAATGTGTGGAGCAGTGCTTCGTTCAGCACACGCACAAACTGGAGTTTTCTTACTCTTCTCTCCTCTCTGGCCGGAGCAATTACAAGGGGAAAATAACATGACTTTCCCTTTATCATTTGATGGAAAATGTACAACCTAAACCAATCAAAAATTATCACTGACGCACGTATTTGGTTGTGGAGTCGCTACGTTCAACACACGTGTGAATGTCTTCCTCTTTTGCCCTCTCTGTCTGGGGGGGGGGGACAACTTCCCTTTTATCATTGGTGGAAAAACGCATGATGTAAACCAATCAAAATGACCAACCCCATGTGGGTTGATTACCACATGGCCGCCTTGGGACAACTGTTTGTTGTGATTTGGCGCTATATACATGTGCTCTGATGTCACTGTTTATCTCCATAGGAACTACCCAAACAATCTTTCATACAAACTGTTTAAAGGGACATTACAGCGTTGTGGTGGAAATTCCGGCAATAGTGTGGGACAACTACATTTTGTTTAAAAAAAATCACAACAGTTGTATGACACTGAATACCCCAATTATGTTTTGATTATTTTACTGATATTTTATTCAGAGATATTTTAAAACATTAGAAAAAAATGTTTCTTTACCATTCATTTTTATCAATGAAGATCAAAAGTCTGGGTGTGGGACAAGCACAAAACGGCAATATTTGCATATAATGATGCTGAAAAAAGGTGAAAAAGTCATCATAGACTACTAGAACAAATTTCTTAACACACTTTCATTATAAAGATAACTATAAAAGTGTGAAATTTCCCCTTTTTTCTGTTTTTCATACAATATGATCAAAGGACATAATAAGTGCCCGTAGTCTAAGAATCACCCACAAATAATGAATGTTTATGAGTTCAATGGTACAAATATTTCATGAGGTGAAAGCTCGAACATACCATTCAACATTCATTATTTGTTTTATATAACGGCTAAAATAGATCCTTGTCATTTGATAGTTTATTAATTTAAAAACAACAGAAAAGGGACTTACATTTTGGTGTTCCACTGTAATGTGTAGTCCAGTGATGCTGTGCACTGACTTTGGACTTCCATAAAAAAAAAAAAGACTGGATTTTGTGTGTGTGTATGTTACAAGCAGCGTCAGTTAGCTCAATCAAATCATCGTGTCGTTGTCCGCACACACACACACACACACAACCTCGGTCGACTGTGTACGTCCTCAGTGCAGCGAAAAAACAGATCACGTCAGAAATGAGTCCAGCTTTTCTTCTTTCTTCCTGCTAACAGCCTCCAGACAGCACAGTGAAATTGTTGTGTGTGTGTGTGTGTGTATGTGTGAATTAGCAGCGTCAGTTAGCGCAATCAAATTATGTTCTGGGAGAGTTGTTGTCCCCCTCACGCACGCACAGATGCAACCTGGTTGGCGCTTGTGCGTGCGTGTACTACCAAAAAAAAAAGGCTGTGTACATCCTCAGTGCAGCAGGTAAAAAAAACAAAAAAAAAAAAAAACATCAGAAATGAGTCCAGCTTTTCTTTCTTCCTGCCAGCAGCCTCCAGACAGCATAGTGGATTTGTTTTGTGTGTGCATGCACACACGTGTTGTGTGCGCGCGAGCATGTGTGGCGCGCGTGCAGGAATCACGTGTGCGCATGTGTGTGCGTGTAGAGTGCAATGGTACCAAACATATGGAACCAAATTTGCACTCTAAATGGAACCAAGCTTCACTCTAAATACAATGCAACACAAATGGGATGAATTAATCCATCTCATGTGACATACAAAGCACCAATCAAATGACAAGGATTCACTCAGCCATTATATAAATGGAAATAAAAGCTACTTTAAAGATTTTGAGCTTTATTCACTTTTTAAATGCACTGCTATTATTTTGAACACAAGCGTACATTTCTTCGTCCAAAGGGATTGATAACAAAATGTTAGGAATATTGGCATTTTTTATGTATGTATCAGCGATATATCAGTATTTTTTTTTACTATCTAATGTCAGTATTGCCCCCAAGAAATCCATGTCAGTCAGGCTTTAATCAGGGTATCCAGCCATACTTTTCCCTTTTTGCACATGTACATGTCCACCAGTAATGTGCAGGCCCATTCATAAACAACCCAAACTCAGATGCTTTACTTTAACCTGACTGCGACTTGAACTGCAAAAAGGTTTTGCCTTTAGTGCAGAGAACACAACCAGCACTCTCACAGTCCTCATGAACAACCAAATACTCTCCAAATACCTACCACACCTTTTTTTTAAGTTAAAAAATTCTTTAATTCTCCCTTTTCAACTACAGCACAGCCTGCATGTCCACTCTCCAATCACACAGGTGCATGTTTTCTTGAGTGTAGTTATTCAACCAATGACCCAAATATTAGGCTTGTAATCATGGGTGACAGCAGGAACCTGCTAATTTCAGATCGGCCTGTGAGTCACTTGTGTCCATGGGTTCGACACTTAAGGCACTGATTGACTTCACAGGATTTTCCACCAGATATTAACAAAATTCCTCATAATTATGTTAGTATGTCTAATTATGTATGACCTCAGAAAATGGAAGGTCTATGGACAGAAATGGGTGTAATTCCAAAATGGTTAACACAATATTTTTGTTAAAGCCCTTGAAATACATTAAAACATGACAAACATATCGTGATTGTTTCATTTCAAATAAATTGTGGTGGTATTCAGCGGCAAAATTATAAAAATGATCACTGCCCAAATACTTATGTACCAGACTGTGTAACATGAAACAGAAAAAGTGTACAACTCCAAGAGCTCAACTAAACTACAAGTCTTTGGAGCAGTCTAGTAGTTTTAATAAAAAGAAAATCTGATGTCCAACATTAGATGTGGAACACACACACACACACACACACACACACACACACACACACACACACACACACACAGTTCACCTTGTGTGCCACGTTGATGCTGCCACAGTGCAGGTTGTTGATGTCTTCTTTGCATTTGTCCATGAAGCCACAGATCAGTCTGTAGTCACTGAAGATGATGCTGGTCATCTTCGTGATGTACTGGTTACACTGGTATTCACTGATGTTGCCACGATGATCGACCAGACAGGAGAGCAGGTAGCCCCTCCCACGCTCCTCCTCATTGCACTCCTTTAACTGAAGGTATTAAACGGTTAACACGTTGCAACAACAGCAATATGCCAAACTGAGCTTTGGACAAAAGAATGTGATGAAAAATGTACATCTTAAAAATAACTTATCCAGGGAACCTTCAATGATTTGTTGTCCCCTCTAACATTTGTCTAAAGCCCTTGAGGGCCCCGTCACACTAGAGCACTAATGCCGTGCGAATCACAGGAATTGGAAAAACAAACAGAATTTGAGCTGCATTTGTACAGGACAGACATTCATACAGACATATACGAATACGATATCAACACCCAAGACGTAGTACGACGCCGGCTCGAATAATTTGCTCAATTCGAAGTGCAGCAGCTCACGAATTCAAGTCAGCTACCCAGAGTGCAGGTCGCATGCAGCGCACCATAAAAGACGAAACATGACAATGTAATAAAATAAGAGAAAGGAGCAAGAAAACAATGAGCCCAGCAGGAAACCCCATGTCAGCAGTATGCAGCTGGCATATGCAGAAAGCACCTCCACCTCTCTCTCTCTCTCACACACTCTCCCTGGAAATCAGCTGTTCACGGGGGTGCGGCAGGTGTGCACTGTGGTCCAACAGAGTCCTGCACGGGACTAATATCTCCGTCCTGCTCCATCACATTCATTTTGTGTCTCCTCCCGTCTCGTTGGGGAAAACACGTCATCTAGGCTATAAATAACGTGGTTCATGTGGTTGATTGTTGTGATTCCCTGGCCTGCATGTATCTCTTGTTGGCACACATACACGCAGCTAAGTGATCATTCCAACCGGCCACACGTTCGCACAGCGTTGCGATCAGCTGTTGTTCTGGCTGGGTTGAAAGGAGCAGGAGTCCATGAATTTGCCAGTTGCCTGCACAAAGTGCAGGTGGCCCTGAGGCATGCTGCACCTCGCACGGCTCTGAGATGCACACACTTGCCCACCTGACCGGCCTGTTTTCTCTTTTCTTTTTATTCTACAAATAATGATTAAATAAAAAGGATATATAAAAATAAAAACAGCCAGGTGGGCAAGTCTGTGCATCTCAAAGGCACGTGGCACCTCGCACAGCTCTGAGATGCACTGATGCAGTGCCTGTGATCACAGTATAACATCCAGATTGAGCAGGTAATCACACATCCATTGTCAGTCCACCTCATGTGTCAGAGGATTCATCTGTATTATCATGTCATCATGGCTGTTAGACCCCGTCCACATGGTCACAGTACGTGTCAACGTGTCATGGAGTCACGCTAATGCACACCACCTGTGATCGCGGTATAATGTCCAAAATTAGCATGCAATCACACATCCATTGCCAGTCCACCTCATGTGTCAGAGGATTCATCTGTACAACCCCTGGCAAAAATTCTGGAATCACCGGCCTCGGAGGATGTTCATTCAGTTGTTTAATTTTGTAGAAAAAAGCAGATCACCTACATGACACAAAACTAATGTCATTTCAAATGGCAACATTCTGGCTTTAAGAAACACTATAAGAAATCAGGAAAAAAAATTGTGGCAGTCAGTAACGGTTATTTTTTTAGACCAAGCAGAGGGAAAAAAATATGGAATCACTTGATTCTGAGGAAAAAAATTATGGAATCATGAAAACAAAAGAACGCTCCAATACATCACTAGTATTTTGTTGCACCACCTCTGGCATTTATAACAGCTTGCAGTCTCTGAGGCATGGACTTAATGAGTGACAAACAGTACTCTTCATCAATCTGGCACCAACTTTCTCTGATTGCTGTTGCCAGATCAGCTTTGCAGGTTGGAGCCTTGTCATGGACCATTTTCTTCAACTCCCACCAAAGATTTTCAATTGGATTAAGATCCGGACTATTTGCAGGCCATGACATTGACCCTATGTGTCTTTTTGCAAGGAATGTTTTCACAGTTTTTGCTCTATGGCAAGATGCATTATCATCTTGAAAAATGATTTCATCATCCCCAAACATCCTTTCAATTGATGGGATAAGAAAAGTGTCCAAAATATCAACGTAAACTTGTGCATTTATTGATGATGTAATGACAGCCATCTCCCCAGTGCCTTTACCTGACATGCAGCCCCATATCATCAATGACTGTGGAAATTTACATGTTCTCTTCAGGTAGTCATCTTTATAAATCTCATTGGAATGGCACCAAACAAAAGTTCCAGCATCATCACCTTGCCCAATGCAGATTTGAGATTCATCACTGAATATGACTTTCATCCAGTCATCCACAGTCCACGATTGCTTTTCCTTAGCCCATTGTAACCTTGTTTTTTTCTGTTTAGGTGTTAATGATGGCTTTCGTTTAGCTTTTCTGTATGTAAATCCCATTTCCTTTAGGTGGTTTCTTACAGTTCGGTCACAGATGTTGACTCCAGTTTCCTCCCATTTGTTCCTCATTTGTTTTGTTGTGCATTTTCGATTTTTGAGACATACTGCTTTAAGTTTTCTGTCTTGACGCTTTGATGTCTTCCTTGGTCTACCAGTATATGTTTGACTTTAACAACCTTCCCATGTTGTTTGTATTTGGTCCAGAGTTTAGACACAGCTGACTGTGAACAACCAACATCTATTGCAACATTGCGTGATGATTTACTCTCTTTTAAGAGTTTGATAATCCTCTGCTTTGTTTCAATTGAAATCTCTCGTGTTGGAGCCATGATTCATGTCAGTCCACTTGGTGCAACAGCTCTCCAAGGTGTGATCACTCCTTTTTAGATTCAGACTAATGAGCAGATCTGATTTGATGCAGGTGTTAGTTTTGGGGATGAAAATTTACAGGGTGATTCCATAATTTATTCCTCAGAATTGAGCGAGTCCATATTTTTTCCCTCTGCTTGGTCTAAAAAAGTAACCGTTACTGACTGCCACAATTATTTTTCCTTGATTTCTTATAGTGTTTCTTAAAGCCAGAAAGTTGCCATTTGAAATGACTTTAGTTTTGTGTCATGTCTGTGATCTGCTTTTTTTCTACAAAATTAAACAACTGAATGAACATCCTCTGAGGCCGGTGATTCCATAATTTTTGCCAGGGGTTGTATTATGATGTCATCATGGCTGTTAGACCCCATCCACATGGCCGCAGTGTGTGTCAACGTGTCACGGAGACGCGCTGACTCGCTGTGACACACGGTGTATTCCATGTGATTGCGCAATGTTCACATCTAGTGCACATGATGATTGCGTGCCAAAGACACTGCACATTACAATATTTCCTTTGTGCACTGAACGTGTGTACACACACACACACACACGTCTGTGAGGTGTGCCTCCACCCAACAAGGCTGTGCAGAGGGTGACAGGAGAGTCATCACAGCTCTCACCACATAAGGTCACAGGGGAAAGCTTTACGTACTTCACAGACGTAAAAAAAGACAGTCGAATCTGATCTGCGCATTCACACCAAAACAAATTTGTAACCGTGAAAATGGATATCATGCGACTTTTGACTGTCCAGACTTGCAGCACAGATTCAGATTTAAACTGGATAGGCATATAAATCTGAATTTTACTGTTATTGAACGTAACCCAAGTTGCTTTGCCCCTCACTGGGCTCAAACTCAGTCTCCACCATGGTAGGCAGAGTTCTAACAATCCATGCTACAATCTGTGGGCTCTATCGTCTGTCGCAAGAACTTTTTTGGCCTTGGGGAGTGAAGTTTACTTCACTGCACAGCACCACCTGCTAGCTACCGTTATATGAAGAAGATCTTCAGCTTATGCCAATAAGGATGTAGGTTTTTTTTTTTGGGGGGGGGGGGGGGGGGTGTTGCCCATCAGGTAAGATACCAATTCCCTTTCTGCTGTTGAGTCTGTGCCAGCTATAGCAAAGGAAAATAAAAGCAATAAATGTAATCCCCCAAAGGCAGAAAATTCTGGGGTTATCATGCCGACACCGTCTCAGAGGAAGCAGCAGCCACGTTTTAGTGGGGAATTAACTTTGATTAAAAAAGGCCATTACTATAAATAATAATGAGCCCCTTGATTAGGCCTGAATGATTTTTAGAACATTTTAGCACTTTAGCAGCTTTTGGCCTTTTCAACCTTTTACCCAAATTTTTTCAAGAGTTAATTTTGTCAGCATTGGAATTTGTTTGAGTGTGGGGTAAATGAGAATTACCATTTAGCTACTATTCAGCTAGATTTAACCACTTAAATTCAGGACGGATGGTGGGCAGAGCCAGTGCCACGTAAGTCACGATTTTAAAAGTTGCATGCTGTAGTGATCACCCTCAACCCAAGTAATTCCATTTGTTAAGGGTGTATACCTGCTTTAAAAGGTGTGCTCACGTCTCTAAAATTTGATGAAACATTATACAATCACTTTTATATCAAGCATGAGACAAATTGCATCGTATCATATTCTTATAGAAAAACCTTTGTGTGCATTACATTTTTGCAGTTATTAAAGTCGGGGTAACTCACCTCAGCAATGCTGCTCTTGCAGACCTCCATGGCCACGGACTCAAACTTGAGATCTGTGGTCAGATTAAGTTTATAGTTCCACAGGAGCTGATGGAGGGATGAAAAAATTGGACATATTACATATTCATCTGCACACATGGATCTGCATCTAGTTTGTTCATAAGTTACAGCAATAAGGAATCTTAATTTCCACTCACAGGTTGCCATTCCCTTATGTGAAACTGTACAGTGAAAATGAAGTGAATCAGTAGATCTACAAAACAAATCCCCCACTTTGTACTCATTGCCACAAATGAGAGTGACTGAGGCACTTTTGATTGAGATATAATGCAGAATATACATTAAATGGACTTTTCATTATTAAATTCAAATGTCCACAAAATCCACAATCTGGATCAGACCTGGATCAAACTTTGTCATGTGATAGTGAGTGCCACTCTGCACCTCACTTTCAAATATGAGAGTGATTGGGGCACAGTTGATTAAGATATAATGTAAAATATACATTAAATGGCGCTTTCAATGTTAAATTTAAATGGCCCCAAAATCTGAAATCTGGATTAGGTCTGGATCAAACTCAATAAAGGATACCATCCTACAAAATGATCTCAAATATGAAAGAGATTTGATCTTTTTTGACAGAGTTATGAATTTTTGAAAAGTCTTCCAATTTTCTTGACTTTCACCTTTGACGTTGAAAACTAAATCAGTTCTTGCCTTTCAGGATATGAATCTTCCACAAAAATTTCCTAATGATATATATAAAAAAATTGTAGGCTCCAGGCTGTTCACAAACAAACAAACAAGCAGGGGTGAAAACATTACCAAACCTTAGGTAATAATAAGACTTATTCAGGGTGTTAAGTTTTCCCATATATACGTTGATTTTTTTTTTTTTTAAATCACAGTTTTGGTGCATCTCCTCTAACGAGGCCCACTTGAATTAATTCTTGATGGAACTGTCACACTTTAAATAGTCTCCATACTGCAGAACAATAGTTCCCTCCGTGATTTACTTGGTCATTTCAACACAATGTTGTTGTTCTCAGAACACCATGGACTTTGCATTAAAATTTGTAACATGTCTCATTGGCTGCTGCATGTTACATTTAAATTAAATTTCAGTCTCAGATGTTTGGGATTAAGATGTGCAAATGCAAGACTTCATATCCACTATGGCGTCTTATCTGAGACATTTCCAAAAACTTTACAAAAAATGCATTGTTCTGTGTCTGAAAGCCGACCCGGGGAACTCCAGAAAACAAAAATATACCAGAAAATGTTGCCACAGACAGAAAAAATAGACGTCTGGGAATTCCCAGAAGACTCGCATCACTGTAGTCATCTCTTGATCTCAAAGGCTGAAGACCCAGAGACATGAATGTCACTGCCGAGATCAGTGAATCAATTCAATGCAATTAATTTTTTATTTTTTTCCCTGTTAGGAACTTCACATATGAAGAACAACAGTGTGTATGCATATCACCTACACACTCACGCATAACACATCCAAAATACCGCATAGAACAATTTGCAGTGGAAATAAAATGTTCAACACACAATAAACAATAAATAGTTTTAAAAGTGTTAGAAAATATTTAAATACTTTAAAGAAGAGTGTTCAATCATTTTTAACTCTAATGGATGTGGACACAAAGCTTGACATGGCTCCCTTAGTCATGAAGGTAAGCGATCCGTGGCTCTTGACCTGCAACCTTCTAAGGGCAGTGTTCCACAAAACTCATCAGGCTTCAGCCCTTCAAATACAGCTGAGAACAAAACAAACCGTTCTGAAATGAGACATCGAACCCATGGAACGTATTGCTGTTGGGTCATTACTTTCCCCGCCCCTACCTCCTGTTGCAACCTGTATCCTTATTAGATAATATTAAATTATTATTATTATGAGCTGTTGAACTGGGCCACAGCCTGTGTCGCATATCTGAAGGCAGATGACACTAACTGCTGTGTTGTGTTCTGTGTGTGTGAGTGTAAGTGGTTCCTGCTCCAGTCTGATTGTTTTACTGCCCATTCTTATGATTTTATTTAATGGGTTCAGGTCTCTTAAAAGGGCTTGGTCCCATTCATTTAATTGGATTTACTTTGGCCTACGAATGCTCAGCCCCTCCGGTGTTGGTCTCTTAATTATCCCTAAAGTGCAGTCAAGGTTTTTATCATTATGGATCCATGTCTGTGGAAGAGTCTGCGTGAGGACGTGATGGGGTGTAGAGTGTTGATATTTTTAAGAGCAAAATTAAGAGCCATCTTTTTTTTTGTCTGACTTTTAAGTGATTTTTTTTAACCTTGTACAAGATCTTAATGATTTTTAATGAATGTTGTTTTTAAGCACAGAGTTACTGCACTGGGTGTGCATGTGTGCACGCACGTGTGTGTGTGTGTGTGTGTGTGTGTGTGTGTGTGGTGTGTGTGTGTGTGTGTGAATTGCCATGGGGAGTATGGGTTCTCTGGAGCTATTTTGTTGTAAAATAACTTTGCATTGAATATTACTTGTATGAAAAGTTCTATAAGTACTTAAGTTTAATTGATTTCAGAGTTTGGCTGGAAGGTGGGTCTGTGATCCATTAGTGTTCCACAGTATCTGTATGACACAACCTTTTGTATTTGTACTAGCTGATTATTCAGTGACAGATTGGAAATGCTGGGAGGATTTTCATGAAACCTAACAACCTTAGCAGGGCTCTGTCCAGAAATTTAGGGCATGATGGCGCTTGGGTGCCGAAGGTGTTTTTGTTATTCAAATGGAGGGCATCACACTACTCAGCCTCCCTGGTGAAGTCTACTCCAGGGTGCTGGAAAGGAGAGTTCGGCTGATAGTCGAACCTCTGACTGAAGAGGAATAATGAGGGTTCGGTCCTGGCCGACCAGCTCTTCACTCTCACAAGGATCCTGGAGAGGGCCTGGGAGTATGCCCATCCAATATACATGTGTTTTGTGGACTCGAAGAAAGAGTATGATCGGGTACCCCGGGAGCTACTGTGTGAGGTGCTGCAGGAGTATGGAGTAAGGGGGTCCCTTCTCAGGGCCACCCAATCTCTGTACTCACAAAGCGAGAGCTGTGTTCAGGTGCTCGACAGTAAGTCGGACTTGTTTCTGGTGGGGGATGGCCTCCGCCAGGGCTGCGCCTTGTCATCAATCCTGTTTGTGATATTCATGGACAGGATATTGAGGCGTAGTCAGGGGGAGGAGGGTTTACAGTTTGGTGGGCTCAGGGTGGACACGACCGTGTCTTTGATTCACGCACTACCATGCCCATCGTTGGGACAATCCCACCCGCTGTGTTCCCAGCTGGACGCCGTTCTTTGTTCTTCCACCTGCCACACGCTCTGCGCTGGACGCTGTGTATATAAAATAATTTTTTGTGTGGCGAATTAATTATTTTCTCTACAAACTGGCTGGTGAAAATGGCTCTAATCACTTCTCACAGAGGAGGCTTCAGCCGGTGCATTCGCGCACGTGCCTAACGAGCGAGAAAAAGCATTTTCAGCCGTCTAAAAAGGTAATTATTTGTCATGTTTACATGGTCATGGCTTGGTAAAACAGCTGTGTATGCTTTCCTTCTTGTATGCAGCTGTTAAAGTATGTGTATAACAGATTTAACTTCTTGTTATAATCATTCAGACAAGATGCGCTCTGATGCGATCCACTGACGTCACCACTCGCTCTGTTCACTTCTTTACTCCACTTGACAAGCTGCACATCGTGTTGGCGATTAGATCGCGCCACGTAGCACGATATTTGCATGTGAAAGATTTTTTGGAACATTTCAAAATTCTCTGTGCGCAATAGCACGCACCGGCACCCCTCTCACATTCAGTCTGCACCAGTTAAAGAAGAGTTTACTCTCCAGCACAACACAGGTCATGCCAGTGATTGAATCAAAGTCATGCTCATGTCACTGCACCTTTAGGAGGGTGTCTGGTGTCTCCCTTAGAAACAAGGTGAGAAGCATGGTCATCTGTGGTGAGCTTTTCTAACTTTTCTAACAAAACAACAACTGGGTATTTTACGAAAACGGGTCACCAATATGGTCAATTTTTAAATTTCCTAGTAAGGTGCTACAGATATGAATATACGGACCATGGGGAATACATAAGATCCACTATTGAGATAAGTCATGTTATACTTTTTTGGATGGGCTCACGGGAAAGCTATTTTTGTCGGCTATATTAGGACTCGAGTGCAAAACAAACATAAAGCGAATAATTGATGACTGTCACTTTATTGTTCAACTAAATTCAATCTCCTCATGGTTTAAGGCGCTAAGAGTGGTGCTTTCAAACAACATAACTGGAGTTTTATTTACTGAATAAATAGAAGTTTAGGGTTTAAATGTAACAGAGCGGGACACTACGGGATACATTCAACACCATATTTTTGGCATGCTCTCTGCAACCGTACTGAGTGATTAAGACACTGGTCTATAGGGGTAAATGAATTTTACCATGTGCCCATCAAATCAGAAGTAAATTCAGATAAATTAGTTGAAGTGATTTCTGTTTATTTTTACCAAAATAATATGAGTGAAGTGTCGCGCAGCTGAAAGGTTTTAGTCATGCTCATGCTCCCAAGAACCATTTTACTGAAAAAAGTCTGAAGGTCCTAAAGGACATGGTTAGATGGTGAGGAGCTTTTCCAGGCATGTGAGAGGCAAATAAAGAAAAATGCTTAAAAAGGTGGGGGAATTTGAGGGGGGGAGCTCCACCGCCCAGAAGCTGAAAGGTATTTGCCATGCTAATGCTCCCCTGAAGCATATACTCAAAATAAAGTCTGAAGGACCTAAATGACATGGTGAGATGCTGATGAGCTTCGCTCGATCATGTCCGTGACATATGCATATTACTTAGGTGCTGTGTGTCACAAATTTGGTGGGGTTTAGTGTACCCCTTTTCAGATAAAAACTTAAAAAAGAAAAATTCCAAGATAATTATGTTCTCTGTTATCACAGTTATTTTATCAATATACATAGAGACAATCATTTTATATTTTTTGCCTGCACATAGGGCTGTTCTGTTTTTACTGACCAATAATGTTGGCTTGTGTAATGGTGACCCCTTTTCATGAAGTGACCCAACTCAAACTGTGAAACAAATATTCTACTCCCCCTAAAGGAAAATATATATAACCCACAACATGACTCAAATGTGCAATACAAGACCGATCGATTCATGATATCTGACCTACTCATTTTTGTCACTGTCAGACCGATACTGATCCAAAATATCAGAATGGCAATCCCTAATCACAAACCCAGACATGCCGATGCCTCACTCGGTTTCTCAAGTCCTGCAACCAGGTATCCATTGATTCAGCAAAGATCACAGCATTGTCCACAAAGTCAAGGTCAGTCATCCTTTCCTTGCCAACAAAAGCATGTCGTTGGTTTCAACAACCCCAACCAACATCCAGGCCATGCAAGCACTGAACAGTGCAGGAGCCATTACACACCTCTGACAAAGACCAGTTTCTGCCTCCACTCCATTCAGTACTATCAGTATCTGTGTATAGGCAGGCTATGATGTCCAGCAACTTCTTGGGGGTCGCACAAATTCTCAGGATGTCCCAGAGAACAGTCTGAACTCTGAACAACTAAATTGAACATTTTGGGAAAATCAACACAGTCTGCAAAGAAGCACTGCTGATATTCACTCTTGAATTCTACGAGTACTCCCAGCCAGTGCCCAACCTACAAATAGCTCCTGTGTCAGTTCAAGCTGTAAATAATAAATTGTTAATGTAGCTAAAACTCAATTTGAAGCAGCTGCACTCGAGCAAATTACTACATTGATGACAGGAAGTTCATCTGACAGTTTACAGGAATACAGTTTAACACCCTCACATTAACTTTATTTGTCTCTATTAATATTTAATAAGTCCCTTTGTGCCTGCAGCATGTGTTAAACCACGAGGCTTTCTGTGCTAGGTATTACAAAAAGTGAAGCAATGACATCCAAAGCTACACAGTAGTATAGCTGCACATCATTATAAGGCTCCTTGATGTTTTTGGAATCCACCCCACCAAGTTTGATGTTATCTAGTGTAAGTCAGGTCTTCAGCTTTGGAAAAAAATCCTTCCATCATAGCAGAGGTACAAAATGTTCAGAGTTCACATTTACTGTGGATGAATTACTTACGTGGTTGCAGTCTGGAGCAATGTCAGTGTCCTGCAAACACAAACAAAGGTCAAAGTGTTGGCATTTTTTTTTTTTTTTTTGCAAATAACCACACATTTCAAAACACACAACAATAGATGTGGAAACTTTGATTACACATTAGCAATTTCACAAAGTCTGTGATTAACATGTCTATTAGACCCCATTCCTACCAGGCTGCTCAAGGAAGCCCTACCATTATTTAATGCTTCGATCTTAAATATGATCAATCTATCTTTATTAGTTGGCTATGTACCACAGGCTTTTAAGGTGGCAGTAATTAAACCATTACTTAAAAAGCCATCACTTGACCCAGCTATCTTAGCTAATTATAGGCCAATCTCCAACCTTCCTTTTCTCTCAAAAATTCTTGAAAGGGTAGTTGTTAAACAGCTAACTGATCATCTGCAGAGGAATGGTCTATTCGAAGAGTTTCAGTCAGGTTTTAGAATTCATCATAGTACAGAAACAGCATTAGTGAAGGTTACAAATGATCTTCTTATGGCCTCAGACAGTGGACTCATCTCTGTGCTTGTTCTGTTAGACCTCAGTGCTGCTTTTGATACTGTTGACCATAAAATTTTATTACAGAGATTAGAGCATGCCATAGGTATTAAAGGCACTGCGCTGCAGTGGTTTGAATCATATTTATCTAATAGATTACAATTTGTTCATGTAAATGGGGAATCTTCTTCACAGACTAAGGTTAATTATGGAGTTCCACAAGGTTCTGTGCTAGGACCAATTTTATTCACTTTATACATGCTTCCCTTAGGCAGTATTATTAGACAGCATTGCTTAAATTTTCATTGTTACGCAGATGATACCCAGCTTTATCTATCCATGAAGCCAGAGGACACACACCAATTAGCTAAACTGCAGGATTGTCTTACAGACATAAGGACATGGATGACCTCTAATTTCCTGCTTTTAAACTCAGGTAAACTGAAGTTATTGTACTTGGCCCCACAAATCTTAGAAACATGGTGTCTAACCAGATCCTTACTCTGGATGGCATTACCCTGACCTCTAGTAATACTGTGAGAAATCTTGGAGTCATTTTTGATCAGGATATGTCATTCAAAGCGCATATTAAACAAATATGTAAGATTGCTTTTTTGCATTTACGCAATATCTCTAAAATGAGAAAGGTCTTGTCTCAGAGTGATGCTGAAAAACTAATTCATGCATTTATTTCCTCTAGGCTGGACTATTGTAATTCATTATTATCAGGTTGTCCTAAAAGTTCACTGAAAAGCCTTCAGTTAATTCAAAATGCTGCAGCTAGAGTACTGACGGGGACTAGAAGGAGAGAGCATATCTCACCCATATTGGCCTCTCTTCATTGGCTTCCTGTTAATTCTAGAATAGAATTTAAAATTCTTCTTCTTACTTATAAGGTTTTGAATAGTCAGGTCCCTTCTTATCTTAGGGACCTCATAGTACCATATCACCCCAATAGAGCGCTTCGCTCTCAGACTGCAGGCTTACTTGTAGTTCCTAGGGTTTGTAAGAGTAGAATGGGAGGCAGAGCCTTCATCTTTCAGGCTCCTCTCCTGTGGAACCAGCTCCCAATTCGGATCAGGGAGACAGACACCCTCTCTACTTTTAAGATTAGGCTTAAAACTTTCCTTTTTGCTAAAGCTTATAGTTAGGGCTGGATCAGGTGACCCTGAACCATCCCTTAGTTATGCTGCTACAGACTTAGACTGCTGGGGGGTTCCCATAATGCATTGAGTGTTTCTTTGTCTTTTTGCTCTGTATGCACCACTCTGCATTTAATCATTAGTGATTGATCTCTGCTCCCCTCCACAGCATGTCTTTTTCCCGGTTCTCTCCCTCAGCCCCAACCAGTCCCAGCAGAAGACTGCCCCTCCCTGAGCCTGGTTCTGCTGGAGGTTTCTTCCTGTTAAAAGGGAGTTTTTCCTTCCCACTGTTGCCAAGTGCTTGCTCACAGGGGGTCGTTTTGACCGTTGGGGTTTTTCCGTATTTATTGTATGGCTTTGCCTTACAATATAAAGCGCCTTGGGGCAACTGTTTGTTGTGATTTGGCGCTATATAAATAAAATTGATTTGATTTGATTTTGATTAGATGTAATAATACAGGAATAACGGCAACTAATATTGCATCTGCACTAAAATTTACATCATATAAACAGCTCAGGTACAGTTCAGTGCAGTGGATATGAAAACACATCATCAGCTATATCGCTTATATTGCAAATTCCTACCACGGGGAGAATTTGCACCAATAGAATGATAATGATATGCCAGTGTATTACATGTTTCAAACTACTGGACATTATGTCAATCTTGTCAGAATATATACAAATAATCCAATCTCTTTTTTTTGTTGAGCCCTTCAGATCTACAGTATTACACTTGAAGGCAGTCAAACCTAAAAGTAAAGAAGTGCAATGAAGAAAGAACCAATGATTAATTGCAATGATGACAAGTCAGAATTACAATGACAACCGCTTGAAATAGAATTTCAGGTAGTTAAAATAGCGACTCTCTGTAAGTAGAAGCACAAGTAGGTGATTACTGTCTGCCAGCAGCCATTGAAGCAAAATAGCAAGAAAACGCAGTAAAACGGTGCAGTGACTGTGGCGTGTAAACTGCTGTGAGAACAAGTCATTGTTTTATGTAATTGTGATTTGGAAGACATCGCTGGCATGTCTTGTTCCAGAGCATAAAACTGTGACAAATTAACCATCTGTGCCTAAACAGCAACCAAACTCTGCTTTGAATTTTTTTTATGAGCCGTTTGCTGTTTCAGAGGGTCATAAGATTGTTCCAAAGCTGAAGCAGCATAACAACCTCTCTTTAACACTGAACACGAGTCCCTTCAGCTGCTCCCTTGTTTTGCACTTGGGATCGCCACAGAAAATCCGAGGAGGATCTAGATGTTGATTTGGCACAAGTTTTACGCCGGATGCTCTTCCTGATGCAACTCCACATTACAGGGAGAAATGTGGCCACATGGGGAAATGTGGCTGGGGTGGGGTTTGAACCGGGAACCTTCCACACTGAAACCAAGTACATTAACCACTTGACCATCACTCTGAACAAATTTCCAAAAATTCATAACTGTCAAAAAAGATCACATTTCTTTCATATTTGACAGCTTTATGTAGGATGGTATCCTTTATTGGCTGCGAAAGTTTGATCCAGTTTACAGATTTTGTGGCCATTTAAATTTATCATTGAAAACCCATTTAATGTATATTTTACATTATATCTTAATCAAACGTGCCCCAATCACTCTCGTATTTGAAAGTAAGGTGCAGACTGGCACTCTCTATCACCTGATAAAGTTTGATATGAATCTGACTGATTGCGGATTTTATGGACATTTGAATTTAATACCGAGAAGCCCATTTGCTGTACATTTTGCATTATATCCCAATCAAAAGTGCCTCAATCACTCTAATTTTTCTGTTATGAATTTACCTACACCACCAAAATTGGATGGAGGTTCCAATTTTATGCCTGTTTATCTTCCAGTTATCAGTCGGAAACCAAGTGCCAAAAACAGCGACAAATTGTGCTCCGTGTTGATAACCATTCGTAAGATTCAGGCGGTTTTCGATGGCTTCCAGTCGAGTGAGTATCCGAGAAATTGTTTAACAGCTGGGCATGTTCAAATTTGTCCTGTAATGCTTCCAACGCAGGTGTTTTACTGTGGCGCCGCGGGATGAGCGGCTGGGTGCGGACGCGCGAATCCGTCCGCACGTCTTTCATTACAAAATCTCCTGTAACAGTGGAATGTCCGGATAAACTGCTGATCCCGAGCTCTTCTGAAACTTCTCTGTTATCTCACGACATCTTGGGTCAACAGAGGCTTAAATGTGGAAGTTTTCAACTCGAAACAGGCTGACGACGGTGGCTCGGGGCGTGGCGCGCCGTCCGGCTCCGTGGGCAGTCCTTAAAGCAACAGTAACACTCCATAATCTCTCATCAGCCGTTAAAGTTTTCACCGAAAACCATCTGAATTTCTCGAATGGTGTCCACTTGGATGTGCCTTACAGTTTCTGAAAAAATTTTGATCAAGCAAACACCAGTCTCTCAGGAAGAAGTCAGACAAAGGAATTCCGACGAGGGGGGTGGACCAGTGCTCACTCAAAGCCTGCCCACAGGCGAATGATGCAACTGACAGGTGTGAAAAAACTCACGCATGCGCACAAGGGTTCAAGCTTGTCTGACGCAATCACACGTGATTCAAATCCATATAGTTTATGAAAAAATAAAAAGGTCGGTTTCTTTTCTAATAGAGCTCGTAAATGTATTATTTGCCAGAAAAGCTTGGGCGATAAGACTGTCAGCAACCCCAATGGGCGAAAACGAATACATGAGGCAAGTGAGGTCCACCATAACAGTGTTTCTAAGAGACTTAAGCTAATTAAAGGGGACGGCTTTGTGTATCATATGACTGACCAATGTTACAGAACATACATTACGATGTCCAAAAAAGTAAGCAGACGTAGTTCTATTCAAGAACCTTCAGCTTCCGATCAGAATGTGAAAGAGGACAGAAGTTCCCGTCATCAGGCTACCCGTCATCAACCAAGGACCGAAATGACATCAACTGCTTTACGTGATGTGAAATGCATCATATGCGATCAAAAATCACATAATAAGGTGTATAAAAAATATCGAATTTGTGAATCCAGTCGTGCAAAATCATTTCTCAGTGCAGCTGCTTCTGTGAACTCTGAGAGCTTCTCCGGCCTCTACTGGTGGTTGGCTCTCACTGCGGTATTGTATCACTTCCTGTTCCGGAGCACAGCGGTGTTTTGCTGTATCTGTTAGCTGTTTAATCTGCGCAGTTAGATTGATCTAGTTAACTAGATAACGATTTGTTTCACAGTGTAATTTTCATGTGCCTTAACTAAAGCACTCCCTCTGCTGAATCACCTCTAAATTATTTACACATTATTCACTTTGTGAGTTTTTAGGAATCCGCTAACTTAGCGCAGCTACTAGCTGTTAGCCGGTTTAGCATGGTGGCTTCTCCTGTCTCTCCCGCACTTTTCTGCTCTGGGTGTGAAATGTTTAGTTATTCCTCGGCCTCCTTTAGCAGTAATGGTACTTGTAATAAGTGTAGCTTATTCGTAGCTTTGGAGGCCAGGCTTGGCGAATTGGAGACTCGGCTCCGCACCTTGGAAAATCCTACAGCTAGCCAGGCCCCTGTAGTCGGTGCGGACCAAGGTAGCTTAGCCGCCGTTAGTTTCCCTCCGGCAGATCCTGAGCAGCCGGGAAAGCAGGCCGACTGGGTGACTGTGAGGAGGAAGCGTAGTCCTAAACAGAAGCCCCGTGTACACCGCCAACCCGTTCACATTTCTAACCGTTTTACCCCACTCTGCGACACACCCGCCGAGGATCAAACTCTGGTTATTGGCGACTCTGTTTTGAGAAATGTGAAGTTAGCGACACCAGCAACCATAGTCAATTGTCTTCCGGGGGCCAGAGCAGGCGACACTGAAGGAAATTTGAAACTGCTGGCTAAGGCTAAGCGTAAATTTGGTAAGATTGTAATTCACGTCGGCAGTAATGACACCCGGTTACGCCAATCGCCAAAATTAACATTGACTCGGTGTGTAACTTTGTAAAAACAATGTCAGACTCTGTAGTTTTCTCTGGGCCCCTCCCCAATAGAACCGGGAGTGACATGTTTAGCCGCATGTTCTCCTTGAATTGCTGTCTGTCTGAGTGGTGTACAAAAAATGAGGTGGGCTTCATAGATAATTCGCAAAGCTTCTGGGGAAAACCTGGTCTTGTTAGGAGAGACGGCATCCATCCCACTTTGGATGGAGCAAAATAATATAGCACCTTCAACTGCACCACAGACTAAAACAGTTAAATGTGGTCTATTAAACATTAGACCTCTCTCTTCTAAGTCCCTGTTAGTAAATGATATAATAATTGATCAACACATTTATTCTGCCTTACAGAAACCTGGTTACAGCAGGATGAATATGTTAGTTTAAATGAGTCAACACCCCCGAGTCACACTAACTGCCAGAACGCTCGTAGCACGGGCCGAGGCAGAGGATTAGCAGCAATCTTCCACTCCAGCTTATTAATTAATCAAAAACCCAGACAAAGCTTTAATTCATTTGAAAGCTTGACTCTTAGTCTTGTCCATCCAAATTGGAAGTCCCAAAAACCAGTTTTATTTGTTATTATCTATCGTCCACCTGGTCATTACTGTGAGTTTCTCTGTGAATTTTCGGACCTTTTGTCTGACTTAGTGCTTAGCTCAGATAAGATAATTATAGTGGGCGATTTTAACATCCACACAGATGCTGAGAATGACAGTCTCAACACTGCATTTAATCTATTGTTAGATTCGATTGGCTTTGCTCAAAATGTAAATGAGTCCACCCACCACTTTAATCATACCTTAGATCTTGTTCTGACTTATGGTATGGAAATTGAAGACTTAATAGTATTCCCTGAAAACCCCCTTCTGTCTGATCATTTCTTAATAACATTTACATTTACTCTGATGGACTACCCAGCAGTGGGGAATAAGTTTCATTACAGTAGAAGTCTTTCAGAAAGCTCTGTAAGTAGGTTTAAGGATATGATTCCTTCTTTATGTTCTCCAATGCCATATACCAACACAGGGCAAAGTAGCTACCTAAACTCTGTGAGTGAGATAGATTATCTTGTCAATTGTTTTCTATCCTCATTGAGGACAACTTTGGATGCTGTAGCTCCTCTGAAAAAGAGAGCCTTAAATCAGAAGTGCCTGACTCCGTGGTATAGCTCAAAAACTCGCAGCTTAAAGCAGATAACCCATAAGTTGGAGAGGAAATGGCATCTCACTAATTTAGAAGATCTTCACTTAGCCTGGAAAAAGAGTCTGTTGCTCTATAAAAAAAGCCCTCCGTAAAGCTAGGACATCTTACTACTCATCACTAATTGAAGAAAATAAGAACAACCCCAGGTTTCTTTTCAGCACTGTAGCCAGGCTGACAAAGAGTCAGAGCTCTATTGAGCCGAGTATTCCTTTAACTTTAACTAGTAATGACTTCATGACTTTCTTTGCTAATATAATTTTAACTATTAGAGAAAAAATTACTCATAACCATCCCAAAGACATATCGTTCTCTTTGGCTGCTTTCAGTGATGCCGGTATTTGGTTAGACTCTTTCTCTCCGATTGTTCTGTCTGAGTTATTTTCATTAGTTACTTCCTCCAAACCATCAACATGTCTATTAGACCCCATTCCTACCAGGCTGCTCAAGGAAGCCCTACCATTAATTGATGCTTCGATCTTAAATATGATCAATCTATCTTTACTAGTTGGCTATGTACCACAGGCTTTTAAGGTGGCAGTAATTAAACCATTACTTAAAAAGCCATCACTTGACACAGCTATCTTAGCCAATTATAGGCCAATCTCCAACCTTCCTTTCTCTCAAAATTCTTGAAAGGGTAGTTGTAAAACAGCTAACTGATCATCTGCAGAGGAATGGTCTATTTGAAGAGTTTCAGTCAGGTTTTAGAATTCATCATAGTACAGAAACAGCATTAGTGAAGGTTACAAATGATCTTCTTATGGCCTCAGACAGTGGACTCATCTCTGTGATTGTTCTGTTAGACCTCAGTGCTGCTTTTGATACTGTTGACGATAAAATTGTATTACAGAGATTAGAGCATGCCATAGGTATTAAAGGCACTGCGCTGCGGTGGTTTGAATCATATTTATCTAATAGATTACAATTTGTTCATATAAATGGCGAATCTTCTTCACAGACTAAGGTTAATTATGGAGTTCCACAAGGTTCTGTGCTAGGACCAATTTTATTCACTTTATACATGCTTCCCTTAGGCAGTATTATTAGACAGCATTGCTTAAATTTTCATTGTTATGCAGATGATACCCAGCTTTATCTATCCATGAAGCCAGAGGACACACACCAATTAGCTAAACTGCAGGATTGTCTTACAGACATAAAGACATGGATGACCTCTAATTTCCTGCTTTTAAACTCAGATAAAACTGAAGTTATTGTACTTGGCCCCACAAATCTTAGAAACATGGTGTCTAACCAGATCCTTACTCTGGATGGCATTACCCTGACCTCTAGTAATACTGTGAGAAATCTTGGAGTCATTTTTGATCAGGATATGTCATTCAAAGCGCATATTAAACAAATATGTAGGACTGCTTTTTTGCATTTGCGCAATATCTCTAAAATTAGAAAGGTCTTGTCTCAGAGTAATGCTGAAAAACTAATTCATGCATTTATTTCCTCTAGGCTGGAGTACTGTAATTCATTATTATCAGGTTGTCCTAAAAGTTCCCTGAAAAGCCTTCAGTTAATTCAAAATGCTGCAGCTAGGGTACTGACGGGGACTAGAAGGAGAGAGCATATTTCACCCATATTGGCCTCACTTCATTGGCTTCCTGTTAATTCTAGAATATAATTTAAAATTCCTCTTCTTACTTATAAGGTTTTGAATAATCAGGTCCCATCTTATCTTAGGGACCTCATAGTACCATATCACCCCAATAGAGCGCTTCGCTCTCAGACTGCAGGCTTACTTGTAGTTCCTAGGGTTTTTAAGAGTAGAATGGGAGGCAGAGCCTTCAGCTTTTAGGTTCCTCTCCTCTGGAACCTGCTCCCAATTCGGATCAGGGAGACAGACACCCTCTCTACTTTTAAGATTAGGCTTAAAACTTTCCTTTTTGCTAAAGCTTATAGTTATGCTGCTATAGACTTAGACTGCTGGGGGGTTCCCATGATGCACTGAGTGTTTCTTTCTCTTTTTGCTCTGTATGCACCACTCTGCATTTAATCATTAGTAATTGAGCTCTGCTCCCCTCCACAGCATGTCTTTTTCCTGGTTCTCTCCCTCAGCCCCAACCAGTCCCAGCAGAAGACTGCCCCTCCCTGAGCCTGGTTCTGCTGGAGGTTTCTTCCTGTTAAAAGGGAGTTTTTCCTTCCCACTGTCGCCAAGTGCTTGCTCACAGGGGGTCGTTTTGACCGTTGGGGTTTTTCCGTAATTATTGTATGGCTTTGCCTTACAATAACAAGCGCCTTGGGGCAACTGTTTGTTGTGATTTGGCGCTATATAAATAAAATTGATTTGATTTGCAGCAGCTTTTTTCCAAGATATTGTGTTCACCAGAACTTGTGATTTACAAGACCCCAGTGCAGTTTTTGGGGCTGATCAACAAACTTCTCCTTGAAAAAATGATCTACAACCATCTCCGAACCAGTTGTCTTTTCCCTTCAAGAGTATCCTATTGTACTTGGACAGGTTAGCAGAGAGGACAAGGAATGGCAATGCCGCAGTATTTACAGAGGCGAGGAGAGGACTTTAGCAGAACTACAGTCTACAGGAGCGATATTTGAAGAAGCTGACTTTCGGATACCCCTCCATGTACTTGACTCGCTTAGGGCTGGACACAAGGTTTGCGTTGTAATTTCAGGTGATGCTGATGTAAGTGTTTCACTACTGTACCACATGCCAGTCTTCATCCAGAATAATCTGAAGGCACTATGGGTTTGTGCTGGAGTTGGCGACACCCCTCGCTATGTGCCCCTTCATTGTCTGTATGATCGCCTTGGACCTGACCTTTGTGCAGTTCTTCCAGTAGTACACAGCCTTACTGGATGTGATATAATGAGTAAAGTTGGAACAAAGAAATATGTATTAAAAGCTGAACCTGTTAAATTCCTAAAGCTGTTTGGAAAAATGCCAAATCTTACTCCAGCCATTATCAAGAATGCAGAAGAGTTCTTGGTTAAAGTGTTAAAACCAGGTAGTGAAGCCAAGAACTTTACAGACCTGCGGGCTGAAATTTTCCACCACGCAAAGGGAAGGTCTCATCAGAATCTGCCACGAACAAGCCAAGGACTTCTACCACATATCAAGCAAAGCTTTTACAAGGCCTACACCATTATGCACGCCATAGAGATTCATTATGATCCTGTACATGCAATCGCAGTGAAACCAGAAGACTGTGGCTATAAGAATGACAAGCAACAGCTGGTACCTTGCCAATAATATACTGGAAACTTGTCCTCCTCTTTCATGACATTTCTGCTGTATGATGCAATTTATGCAACATCAAAGGACTACAGTGTCCATTTTTGCTCTGCTTCAGGCCATTGGGTTTGCTGGTAATTTTTGCTGTCATCATGGTTATTTTGAGGCCATATTGAAATTATGCAAATCGGGTAACCTCTAATAAGGCTGAAAGTAATGGCATTTAATCCCTTGATATGAAAAACCTATATCTAGAGTCCAAAAACAACCTCCTATTGCAATTATTTGTTGACTTACAGCTTTATGAGTGAATATGGTAAAATTGGGTTTTTGGGGGTAGGGGTGATCTTTCTTTATATTGACCCCCCTCTGTCACCCTACACAGCATGGGAAACTAAATCTGAATTACTTTTTCACTAAAGAACCACAAAAAAGATGTTTTTGACCAATTTTGGGCCCCTTATCATTTTCAATGATAAGGGGCCCATATTGTTCATTATACATCCTTTTCGTCCACACTACGGACAAAGTCTGGCCACATTGGCTGTACTGTATCAAACTGGTCTTCAGTACCTCACAGTCATCAACATAATCTTTTCTCTGGCCTTTTTGAGAAGCCATACAGTTTGCTTGTGGCATTTCCAAGTGCTCTTCTTCACAATCTATTCACCATCACCACTGGTGATGAAGTGGCTCTTGGGGATGCACCGATCAGAAACACTGATGGTATCTCTGTGTACACTGTCAACCAGTGTGACTGATCTGCTTTAAATACTGTTTCTTAGCCATTTGTTTTATCTGAAGCATCCTTCCAATCCGCTTTTCTCTTTATATTGCCAAGAAGTAGTTAGGCCCATGTGTTTGGATAGGGACCGTTTTTATAATTTTTTTCTGTGCTGCCACAGTGGAGCTGAAATGGAACAATAGGTGCTTGTAATGTAGCCTTTCGGCTTTAATTCGGGGGGTTCAACGCGAATACCGCATTCCCTTTGGGAATTACTGCTATTTTATCCGCAGTCCCTCTGTTTTCAGAGGCCATGAGTAATTGGTTGAACTAAGAATTATTGTAGATACACATTGGCACATTTGTCTGTGTTGGCCTTCTGATAGACTGGTGGCCTGTTCCAGAGGTATCCTCCCTCTTGTCCAGTGATTGCTAGTATAGGCTCCAGCCTCCTGCCCCCTTTCCTGGAATGACTGGGTTTAGAAAACAGATGGATGGAAAACATCACTTTCACAGCCAGTTTCCTTTAGACACGTCAGTAGATGGATGCATGAACTTTTCCAAGTCAGTGCATATATCTTCTACTACATTTACTTCACTCATTAAAAAATAGAAATAGTATGTGTGGTAAGTCTGTCTGGAAAAGGCAGTTCTCAAACAGTGAGTGACCATGCAAGTAGGAGACTAAAGAGGGAAGCCACCAACACCTCCATGACAACTCTGAAGGAGTTCCATTCTGCTGTAATTGGAGGAACTTGCGTTTGTGTAGCCTTTGTATGTTTCACAACAAGTTATGCAGTTTCATGGGAGAGTGAAACAGAGAAGGATTTTCATAGATGAAAACAGTTCTTGAGTCTCCTACATGTGCATTCTGGCAAACTGTTGTTGAAAGTTCTGTTGTTGGGGGAGGTGATGGTCTAGTGGTTAAGGTGTTGGGCTTGAGACCAGAAGATCCTCGGTTCAAATCCCCACCTGACTAGAAAATCATTAAGGGCCCTTGGGCAAGGTCTTTAAACTCCTATTGCTCCCGGTGTAGCAAGCGCCTTGTATGGCAGCACCCTGACATTGGGGTGAATGAGAGGCATTATTGTAAAGCGCTTTGAGCATCTGATGCAGATGGAAAAGCGCTATATAAATGCAGCCCATTTATTATTTTATCTATTTAAAATAAATTTGAAGGAAGTCACCAAACTTTGAGTGACTTTCAAACTGAAAGTGATTTTTTTCGACCAAAATTAGCCAAAAATGTCTGTTTTTCGAGCAAAAAACATGAAGTAGGACATTGAAACATGCTGAAAATGTTTAAGGTATGTGTAAAGATGCTGAATAAAGTTATTTTTTAAATCTAAGATAATTTCCTTGTTTGTCAGTCCATTAAAACTGAATTTCGTCATTTTTGCCAAACGGCACTCAACTTTGATCACATATTGGGCTGTAGAGAAATAACGTACCAGGTATGAAAAGGTTCACCAAGTTTTTTTGAAACCTCTCATCATATGTAAAACAAAAATACCAAGTTTGGCTGTAAAAGAGAAATGCCCAGAGCCAGGACTATATTGGGTCAAGGATGAATGCTGCAAAAACAGAAAGCTGATAGGACTAATATTTTTGGAGAAATTGGGGATATTAGGTCACAAAAGTGAACAATGGATGTTAATATCGCCATTAATCAGTCCCAGGTGACCAGAGAACCTCTGAACAAATGAAATACCTCAACCTCCGAACTTGTAAAACCTGACATTAACTAAATGTGCCAAATAATAAATACATCTAGGACTGCAAGCAGACATATACGGGCCATCGTTCCGCGCAACCGCCTACCCAGGCCAGTGGGTGCCCTTGTGACCACATGTGGGCATGTGCATGCAGGGGCAACCACTCATCACACAGTTAAAATTGTAAACAAATCACACAATGCATCAAGGAGTTATGACATGTTGATTGTTCATCCACTAGGGGGCGCTCAGTGTACAAACAGAGGAGCTGGGTGTGTTCAAGGGCCAACCGTCATCATACATGTGAAGTTTCAAGTCAATCAGGCAAAGCATGAAGGAGTTATCCAGACTTGATGTTCCATGGCAAAGGGTCAAAATGGCAGCACTATAGCGGCCACACCCTTCAACATAGAGAAAAGTTTTCGATAACTTTTGGTCACTATCATCTTTGGATGGTGTCAAAGAAATGTGAAGTGCATTGGACAAAATCCGTAGGAGGAGTTCATTCAAATACAACATGTGGAAATCATTTCAAAATGAGAAGAAAATGCAAAATGGCCGACTTCCTGTTTGGAGTAGACCCATGGTGCAAGAGACTTTTTTGTACGTCTATGCAAGTCACACATGTGTACCAATTTTCATCTCCCTACTCCAAAAAAACCCCTATGGGCGAGGGTTTTTTGAAAGTTTCAAGGGGGCGCTATTGAGGCATTTTGCCCCGCCCATGGGCGACGCCCCTATCAATTGTAAGAGGTTGTCGTGCTCGTCCTGTGTATCAATTTTCATGATGATGTGACAAAATTAAAGCCGTCAAAAGGAAGAACGTAATTTCATGGCGAATGGGCAATATTCGGCACGCTGCCACACGGACGCCGTTACTCGTAACTTCACGGCGTTTATCGGCTATGTTCACCAATTTCTTCTGCATGTTTTAAAAGTGGAATGAAGTTGATTGGGTTAAGTATGTGACATCAGGACCTCTTAAAGTAAAAATAGGACATTTACCGCCACCACCGGGGGGTGCTATGGCGCAGGTGGGAACATAAGATATGTAGACGTTCAGGGCGGAGCCCTCATCATGTCCAGCAAGTTTGAAGGATCTACGATGAAGTATGTGGGCGTGACAGCCGTTCGAAGTGAAATGGCGTGCTCCGAAAAGCTCGCCAAAGTTTGACGACCCCTAGC